>NC_134363.1:170385494-170427994 GCF_048569485.1 Anomaloglossus baeobatrachus | reverse complement strand
ATGGTGTGGTGAGACGCTGCACATGGTATGGTGAGACGCCGCACATGTTATGGCGAGACGCTGCACATGGTGTGGTGAGACGCTGCACATGGTATGGCGAGACGCTGCACATGGTATGGTGAGACGCTGCACATGGTATGGTGAGACGCCGCACATGTTATGGCGAGACGCTGCACATGGTGTTTTGAGACGCTGCACATGGTATGGCGAGACGCTGCACATGGTATGGTGAGACGCTGCACATAGTGTGGTGAGACGCTGCACATGGTATGGCGAGACGCTGCACATGGTATGGCGAGACGCTGCACATGGTATGGTGAGACGCTGCACATGGTGTGGTGAGACGCTGCACATGGTATGGTGAGACGCCGCACATGTTATGGCGAGACGCTGCACATGGTGTGGTGAGACGCTGCACATGGTATGGTGAGACGCCGCACATGTTATGGCGAGACGCTGCACATGGTGTGGTGAGACGCTGCACATGGTATGGCGAGACGCTGCACATGGTATGGTGAGACGCTGCACATAGTGTGGTGAGACGCTGCACATGGTATGGCGAGACGCTGCACATGGTATGGCGAGACGCTGCACATGGTATGGTGAGACGCTGCACATGGTATGGTGAGACGCTGCACATGGTATGGTGAGACGCTGCACATAGTGTGGTGAGACTCTGCACATGTTATGGCGAGACGCTGCACATGGTGTGGTGAGACGCTGC
The DNA here is from genome assembly GCF_048569485.1 of Anomaloglossus baeobatrachus. Classification (NCBI taxonomy): domain Eukaryota; kingdom Metazoa; phylum Chordata; class Amphibia; order Anura; family Aromobatidae; genus Anomaloglossus; species Anomaloglossus baeobatrachus. Next base: position 170,427,270 of record NC_134363.1, on the reverse strand, counting down.
ACATGGTATGGCGAGACGCTGCACATGGTATGGCGAGACGCTGCACATGGTATGGTGAGACGCTGCACATGGTATGGTGAGACGCTGCACATAGTGTGGTGAGACGCTGCCCATGGTATGGTGAGACGCTGCACATGATATGGCGAGACGCTGCACATGGTGTGGTGAGACGCCGCACATGATATGGCGAGACGTTGCAGACTGTGCCTTCTGTTTAGCAGCAGATGGAGATATTGTCTCATTATGACCATGGCGATTGCTTTCCTCCAGGACCGGTGATATAGTGTCCACCCCGGTGGAGATTCTGGACCGTTCCTTCCCAATTTGTGCCAGGCCATGGCCAACCCTGGTCCTCATGGTTCCAGATCACTCCTTGCCCCTGCACGCTGCCATGTTTCCTTACTCCTTCCTTGGATGGCATTAATGTCATGTTCTGTCATTGTTTCCATGTCTGATCATCTTTACATTTTCCACTTTTCGCAGTCCCTTTGTTTCGTTCTCCTGATTGCAGCGGAGAACCTCAACGATCCGCAAGAAATGGAGAAATGAAATATTGCACAGTCCCCATTGAAATCAACGAGCTCGAATTTGTTGGGTCCTCCAGGGCGCGACATGTGGTAACTTGGGATCTAAACCCGGTTTTTACATCTTCGAGGAAAACGGAAATAGATGATGGCACCATTACAAATCTTTTGGCATCTCCATTCTGCCTACAATAAATAATCTTGCACACTTCTGTGGGTTATTTCTCCTTATGGCACTTCCATTCAGTTTCTATTGAATGCCACAATGTGTCCACGTTTTATAAATTCCCCTTCCTCACAGTATATCCCTTTAGTATATAGACTTTTTCTGTGCCCCGGTGCAAGTCCGTCCTCTTCCTCCGCTCCACTCCTAAGGTCACCGATTCCTCGCCATCTGTAAAAAGAAAGTTATTGATGAGCACAAATCTTAATCGTTCTTAATAGTAATCGATGCAAGCGGAAATGCTAAAACACAATCAATAAATAGTAATTAAAGAAAATGACTGAATCGCTGCCCCGTGTCTGCGCAGACCAAACAGAACTAACTCCTAAAACTGCATGCGTTTTTCGGTCCTCCTCTCTGAGCTGCGATGCGTTTCAGCTGGAAGTGCACCGTTCCATGCACTGGGGGTGGGGCCCCCCACCACCAACCCCCCCTTGATCGTCTTCAGCTCACAGAGCACCTAACTTTCCCCGCCGGATGCTGAGTCGTTGCCACCTCGGCGGCCCTGTGTTGCCTGCAGCAGTGTGATGAGGTCGCAGAGTAATGACCTCATCATGCTGCTGCACGCTGGGATGACGTACCGGCGCTCTGTTTCACTCACTTTGCTTCCGCCACATGGAAACAAATTAGCCATGTAGCGGAAGCAACACAGCCGGTCCCCTCTGCTACAATTGTGACTGAGGCCCGGTGAAGAGGGAGATTCGGGCAGCTAAGTAATTACTCCAGGCCTGGCTGGGCCCTGTTCTTCACTGGGCCCCATACAGCAGTCATAGTTGTCATGATCTGATGGCAGCTCTGAACCCCTGGGCCTGGTCACGGTCACGACCCCAGCGACCACGATCGTTTCACCTCTGCTGCTAACGCATTTTGAGCAAGATGTAGATTTCAATTGATGTTATATTTAGTGTTGTTAGTACTGACAATATTACTGGATGGATCACTACATGAAAAGTCATTAGGGTCAACCAAACCTATAGCTTTCGATCTGGATAATTCAGATCATGTTGGAGGTGAAAAATAGGTCAGACATGCTGAATTTCAACATGCCCGATCCTTTGTTCCAGATAGAAATGAGCGGCGTCCAGAAGCTTCTGGCTGCATAAATTGTAGGGTCGATATTTCTAGATATTTGCCTATAAAAATATTGTAATTTTTTTTTTATTTAAATTGTTGTTTCTTACCTCCATTTTGGTGTATATCCATGGCACCATCTCAGTAACACGAGTATATACTCCTGGTTTATAAGCTTGTCCACATCCGGAACCCCAACTCGTCACCCCTGCCAGGTAATAGCGACCCTCCTGCATACAAACCAGGGGTCCTCCACTGTCCCCCTGAAAACAACATAGAGAGCGTAAAAAAATCACATTCACTACAAAAAACAGGATTGCGTATTTATGGAATATATGGCATTTCTTTTGGTTGAGTCAACCGAGAGGAAATTAAATGTCCGATGGGGAGAAAGTGAAGGAGAGGGGTCGCTGCTTAAAGGGGTTATTCTGAATGGGCCGAGATTGGGGTAATAAAAAAAAAATCCTATCCTGCTCTTCCATGAGTAGAGTTTTTGCAAGAATTTTGCAATTTTACCCTTTAATGAAGATGAAGAAAACACGTTAACATGTCGGTCTCCCGTAGTGTTCAGTGCCTTCTGATCAGTGGGCATATGGGCCATCAAGAATGGGGGGAATCTACTTTACTTATTATCCGGCCATTATTTCAGCCTACGACATCCTAACACACATTTAACATTACTCATTTTCATGAATGGGCGTCCATAAAATAATCCTTGGGGGCCTTACAGGCTCATAAAATAATCATTGGAGGCCATAAAGGTATAGAAAATTATCCTTGGAGGCCTTAAAGGTCCAAGAAAATAATCATTGAGGGCATTAAAGGTATAGAAAATAATCCTTGGGGGCCTTAAAAGAGAAGAAAATAATTCTTGGAGGCCTTAAAGATGTAGAAAATAATCCTCGGAGGCCTTAAAGGTATATAAATAATCCTTGGGGGCCTTAAAGGCGAAGAAAATAATCCTTGAACGCCTTTAAGGTATAGAAAATAATCCTTGGAGGCCTTAAAGGTATAGAAAATAATCCTTGGGGGCCATAAAGGTATAGAAAATAATCTTTGGGGGCCTTAAAGGCCCAGAAAATAATCCTTGAAGACATTAATGCTATAGAAAATAATCCTTGGGGGCCTTAAAGGCAAAGAAAATAATTCTTGGAGGCCTTAAAAGGTGTAGAAAATCATCCTTGGGGGCCTTAAAAGATATAGAAAATAATATTTGGGGGCCTTAAAGGTATAGAAAATAATATTTGGGGGCCTTAAAGGTATAGAAAATAATATTTGGGGGCCTTAAAGGTATAGAAAATAATCCTTGGGGGCCTTAAAGGTATAGAAAATAATCCCTGGGGGTCTTAAAGGTATAGAAAATAATCCTTGGGAGCCTTAAATGCGAAGAAAATAATTCTTGACGGCCTTAAAAGGTATAGAAAATAATCCTTGGAGGCCTTAAATGTATAGAACATAATCCTTGGGGGCCTTAAAGGTATAGAAAATAATCTTTGGGGGCCTTAAAAGCCCAGAAAAGAATCCTTGGAGACATTAAAGGTATATAAAATAATCCTTGAGGGCCTTAAAGATATATAAAATAATCCTTGGAGGCCTTAAAGGCCCATCAAATAATCCTTGGAGGCCTTAAAGGAATTGGAAATGTGACATTACATGATGGGAGAAGGAGTTATGTTCTGTAGATAGTGGGGAACCACGAGTGCAATATGGAGGGAGACTTTTGGTGATGACTCCCTGTTCCTTCCTTTATGTCAAAAGGCAGGGGAATGTTAGAGGGGACGGTAGAGGAGGCCTTAGAGGGGACGGTAGAGGAGGATTTACTTGCAAAAACTCTGTTTGCTCATTTTTAGTTACCCGTGGACACATCCGAGATCACCGGATTAGGGTACCTACCTGGCAGGAATCTCTGCCCCCCCGGAGGTCTCCGGCACACATCATTCTGTCAGTAATGGCAGAAGCATAAATATTAGGACGGTTACACACAGACGTGCTGATAATGGACACCTCTGCGTTCATCAGTATCGGCGACGTATCCTCTGCAACACACAAAAATGAAACATAGCGTAATATCATCATCATACAGGACTGATTAATCGCATTTAATAAATGCCATGTTCTTAGGAAGGAATGAAAAAAAAATTTAGGCAAAAATTCAATTTATGGGATAAAGTAAGTAAAATTTGACATGTGCATATGTATTCACCCCTTTTGATATGAAATTTCTGGTGCAGGCAATTACCTTCATAAGTCAGATGCTTAGTGAAAGGAAGTCCCCTGTATGCAATTTAAGTGTCCCACAGTCTGTCAATATATACACACATTTTCTGAAAGGCCAAAGAGGGTGCAACATCATTATGCATGAGACACCACCAACCAAACAACATGAAGATCAAGGAAATCTCTAAACAACACTATAAAGACCAAGGAGATCTCCAAACAACACCATGAAGAGGAAGGAGATCTCCAAACAACACCATGAAGACCAAGAAGGTCTCCAAATAACATCATGGAGACCAAAGAGATCTCCAAAAAACACCATGAGGTCTCCAAATAACATTGCGAAGACCAAGGAGGTCTTCAAACAACACTATAAAGACCAAGGAGATCTCCAGACAACACCATGAAGACCAAACAGATCTCCAAATAACATCATAAAGACCAAGGAGATCTCCCAACAACACCATTAAGACCAAGGAGCTGTCCAAATAACATCATGAAGACCAAAAAGATATCCAAACAACACCATTAAGACCAAGGAGCTGTCCAAATAACATCATGAAGACCAAAAAGATATCCAAACAACACCATGAAGACCAAGGAGATCTCCAAATAACATCATGAAGACCAAGGAGATCTCCAAATAAAATGATGAAGACCAAGAAGATCTCCAAATAACATCATGAAGACCAAGGAGATCTCCAAATAACATGATGAAGACCAAGAAGATCTCCAAATAACATCATGAAGACCAAGGAGCTCTCCAAACAACACCATGAAGACCAAGGAGCTCTCCAAACAACACCATGAAGACCAAGGAGATCTCCAAACAATACCATGAAGACCAAGGAGATCTCCAAATAACATCATGAAGACCAAGGAGATCTCCAAATAACATGATGAAGACCAAGAAGATCTCCAAATAACATCATGAAGACCAAGGAGCTCTCCAAACAACACCATGAAGACCAAGGAGATCTCCAAACAATACCATGAAGACCAAGGAGATCTCCAAATTACATCATGAAGACCAAGGAGATATCCAAACAACACCATGAAAACTAAGAAGATCTCCAAATAACATCATGAAGACCAAGGAGGTCTCTAAATAACACTATAAATATAAAGACCAAGGAGATCTCCAAACAACACCATGAAAAGCAAGGAGATCTCCAAACAAGTCAGAGACAAAGTGGTGAGAAGTACTGGTCAGGGTTGGGTTCTAAAGAAATATCCCGATCTCTGATGATTCCTGGAGCATCATGAAATTGATTATCATAAAATGGAAAGAACATGGTATCACAACAAACCTGCCAAGACAGGGCCGTCCACCAAAACTCTTAGCCCGGGCAAGGAGGACATTAAGCAGAGAGGCAGCACAGAGACGGTAACCCTGAAGGAGCTGCAGAGTTTCCAAGCAGAGACTGGAAAATCTGTACATACGACCACAATAAGCCATACACTCTATAGAGCTGGCCTTTATGGAAGAGTGGCCAGAAAAAAATCTTTACTTACAGCCAAAAATTGGAATGCTCATTGTCATGATTCACTCCTGGCTCAGCTGCAGCTGAGCCTATTCTTTTAGTTTCACTTCTGACACAGGTCACGTTAGGGGTCAATCCTTCCTGCCTCGTTCTGGAGGTCAGGCTGCTTTATTAGGGCACTGTTTCTCTGGGACTACGCTAGTCATACTTCTGGCTCTGCTATGTTCTGCTCGTGAGTGACCTGTTGTCTGCCCTGCCCCCCCCCCTGCCTGACCTCCGTGTTCACCTGACCTGTTGTTAACGTCCTCTGTTCTCTGTTTCCTGTCAGTGTCTCTCCCGCTGTCTCCCTGTTCGTTCCTTATCTGTTTACCTTGATTCTGTCTTGTCTTCCCATTCTCCCTCGCTTCTGAGTTCTGATTTCCCGGCTACTGACTGTTTGCTTCCCTGTGACTACATTTAGACTTTGCCCCTGTGTATTTACAAGACCTCATGTTGTGACACGGCTTTCTGACGATTCTACTGCCCTCTGGTGGGCTTGACTAGTATTACCTCTGTTAGGGAATTCTCTGCTTATACATTTTCTCCACTCTTACGCCCCCTAGTGGTTTACCAGCTAACTACCTTCTCAGGTAGTTTCAGGAATCTTCTCAGTCCCACATTACTGTGCTGGACTGCTATTGTACATCTTAGAGTACAGCGTGACACTCATTTTGAGTTTGCTAAAAGACATGTGGGAGACTCCCCAAATGTATGGAGGAAGGTGCTGTGGTCAGATGGCATCAAAATTGAACTTTTTGGCCACCAAAGTAAACATTATGCCTGTTGAAAAACCAACACAGCTCATCGCCCCAAGAACACCATTCCCACAGTGAAACATGATGGTAGCAGCAGGGAGGTTTTTTTGACATCAGGACCAGGGGAAATGGTTTGAGTCAAGGGGAAGATGGATGGTGTGTGAAGTACAGGCATAATGTTAAGCAAAACATGAACAATGCCAAGGGGGTGAATACTTTTGTAAGGCACTGTGTACCCGATCCAATTGGAGATGTGTGGTGTAAATGAGTGTATGATTGGTTGTCTATCTACTCCACCCTCCATACATGTTGTGAATAATATCTGACCACTTATACTTCTAGTATCTTATCTTACTTACTTGAAGCAGCTACAGTTTTTCCAAAGCCGCTAATCCAGCATTGGGAGTCGGGGTCAAACGTCTGCGAGCTCATTGGAAGGCAGGCGGGCTGGACAGTGGCTGCAAGATGGAGCAAGAGGAAATCAATGTATGGCTAATAAACAATTTAAACTCACACAAGGAGAACTTGGAACACAAATGTATATATTTTTTCTTTTACCTGAGAATGTTAACGGGTTAGTTAATTTCACCAAGACCGCATCAAAGTCATCCGTGTCATCATTGTATTTCTCGTGCCTAATCACAGCCTCGATAGACGACACGACGCGACTCTCCGCCAGGTTGACTGTGCCGGTCACGATCCTCCAGTACTGAAGGGCCACAATACTGTAGGAGAGATAGGACGTGTTCATTCAATGACGTTATGTACAAGTCTTAGGGCTCACTCACTGTGAGCGAAATACACTCTTCTACGCCTTCTGAACTCCAAATTAATAAGATTTGTTTTGCGAGCGCTCGGGGAATCAATACAGCGCACACTGCTTAGTATGGTGTACTCAAAGGATTCTCTTTTATTAGTACATGTGACCAGTTTATATAGGGTCACAGACAAAGGATAAGTCCTCTCTGAACTAAGAGCAGTAGGGTGTGAACAGAAAAAGGCCTTTTGTTGCAAATAAAAGATCTAAGACTTTTTCTATGTGCACAAAATGCCTTTTTCTCTCAAATATTGTCACAAATTTGTCTAATTCTGTGTAAGTGATAATTTCTCCTTTGTGGAGTTACAAAGCACCATTATTGCACAGGTGCGCCTTAGGCTGGCCAGCATAATTATTGCACAGGTGCACCTTAGGCTGGCTAGCATGATTATTGAACAGGTGTGCCTTAGACTGTACACCATGATTATTGCACAGGTGCACCTTAGGCTGGCTAGCATGATTATTGAACAGATATACCTTAGGCTGCACAGCATAATTATTGCACAGGTGTGCCTTAAGCTGCACAGCATGATTATTGCACAGGTGTGCCTTAGGCTGTACACCATGATTATTGCTCAGGTGTGCCTTAGGCTGGCCAGCATGATTATTGCACAGGTGCACCTTAGGCTGGCCAGCATGATTATTGCACAGGTGTGCCTTAGGCTGGCCAGCATGATTATTGCACAGGTGCACCTTAGGCTGGCTAGCATGATTATTGAACAGATATACCTTAGGCTGACCAGCATGATTATTGCACAGGTCTATCTTAGGCTGTACACCATGATTATTACACAGGTGTGCCTTAGGCTGGCCAGCATAATTATTGCACAAGTGCACCTTAGGCTGGGCGTAAAAAGGGCCACTCTATAATGTGCATTTTTACAGTATTGGAGGTATTCGGGGTGGTGGTGGGGGTCAGAAAACCACTCAGTATATGCCCCCCCATTTGCCAGTCTGCGATCTGTCTTGTACAGTGAAAACAGGGATTCAGAGAACACCTCTCCAACGTGCCAGACGTCATCGGATGTGAGCATATGCCCACTCAAGTCGGTTACGATGCCAAGCTGCTGTCAGGTGGAGACCCCCGATGAGGACGAGCAGCAGAGGAGCTTCCCTGATACGGTTTCTGACAGTTTGTGCAGAAATTCTTTAGTTTTGCACCGATTGTTGCAGCCGGTGTCCCGGTGGCCGGTCTCAGACGATCTTGGAGGTGAAGATGCTGAATGTGGAGGTCCTGGGCTGATGTAATTACACGTGGTTTGTGGTTGTGAGACCGGTTGGTTGTTCTGCCAAATTCTCTGAAATGCCATTGCAGACATCTTATGGTTGAGAAATGAACATTCAATTCAACAGCTCTGGTGACATTCCTGCAGTCAGCAGCCAATTACACACTTCCTCAAAATGTGCCACAAAACTGCACATTTTAGAGTGGCCTTTTATTGTGGCCAGCCTAAGGCACACCTGTGCAATAATCATGCTGGCCAACCTAAGGCACACCTGTGCAATAATCAAGCTGCCCGACCTAGGGCACACCTATGCAATAATCATGCTGGCCAGCCTAAGGCACACCTGTGCGATAATCATGCTGGCCAGCCTAAGGCGCACCTGTGCAATAATCAAGCTGGCCGACCTAGGGGCCACCTGTGCAATAATCATGCTGGCCAGCCTAAGGCACACCTGTGCGATAATCATGCTGGCCAGCCTAGGGCACACCTATGCAATAATCATGCTGGCCAGACTAAGGTACACCTGTGCAATAATCATGCTGGCCAGCCTAAGGCACACCTGTGCAATAATCAAGCTCGCCAGCCTAGGGCACACCTATGCAATAATCATGCTGGCCAGACTAAGGTACACCTGTGCAATAATCATGCTGCCCAGCCTAAGGCACACCTGTGCAATAATCAAGCTCGCCAGCCTAGCGCACACCTATGCAATAATCATGCTGGCCAGACTAAGGTACACCTGTGCAATAATCATGCTGGCCAGCCTAAGGTGCACCTGTACAATAATCATGCTGTCTAATCAACATCTGGATATGCCGCACCATTGAGGTGCATGGATTATCTCCGCAAAGGAGAAGTGATCACTAACACAGATTTACACAAATTTGTGAACAATATTTGAGGGGAAAAAGGCCTTTTGTACATAGAAAATTAGAGTTCAGCTCATGAAAAATGGGAGCAAAAATAAGTATTGCATTTATATTTATTCTAAGTGTATACAGTGTGCCCACCCATATCCTGTCCACCGCCATTAACTTGAGAACGGCGGCAGCTATAGGCATAGAAGTGGTGTCTAGGTATAGTAAAGTAGCCATGCGCTATGCAATGAAACCACCTATAGCGCCACCTGGTGGAAAACAACGGAGTTAGCATTTTTATCTCGAAAACGGAACGAGATAGAGAAGAAAAGTGAATGACAAAGTTGTAGGGCATCATCAATTCAATACGAATCGACACCTTGCATACAGGAATGCTATGATTAGAACATGTAAAACTCACAAGGCTGCGGACGTGAAGCGATACCTCATGGAGACCTTCCTACAAGTCATTGAGTATGGTGACTGTGTGGAGTGGCCTCCGCTCACCTGACCTGACCCCATTGGACTTCTTTCTGTGAGGTCACATCAAACAGCAGGTGTATGCGACCCCTCCACCAACATTGCAGGACCTACGACGGCATATCACAGATGCTTGTGCAAACGTGTCACCTACCATATTGCACAACGTGCAGCAAGATACAGTATGCTGTGCAGAGTCCAGATGTGCATTGCAGCTGACGGGGGCCACTTTGAGCATCAAAGTTAAATGAGCGCCATATGCGTGACCAGCATTCAATGTTTTGGGGAGGTCATGGGTTTCATATCATAGCATTTCTGTATGCAAGGTGTCGATTCGTATTGAATTGATGATACCCTACAACTTTGTAATTTACTTTTTTTCTCTATCTCGTTCCATTTTTAAGATAAAAATGCTAACTCCGTTGTTTTCCACCAGGTGGCGCTATAGGTGGTTTCATTGCGTAGCGCATGGCTACTTTACTATACCTAGACACCACTTCTATGCCTATAGCTGACACTTTACTATACCTAGACACCACTTCTATGCCTATAACAGGATAGGTGGACAGGATATGGGTGGACACACTGTATACATATAGATGAAGATCTTCTTTTAGATCTGTATGTAAAGTTTCTTTGTGCAGGAGGCTCCAATCTGACATAGGGCGAACTATAGGGTAAATAATGCTCCCTGGGGACAAAAAAAATGCACATAGCCTCTTCAGAGAAGAAAAAGAATATTGTCCCTTTAGAGATTCTTTCCAATTGACTTAGGATGTATGAAAAACATGAGAGAAGAGAACAAGGTCTCTAGTGCCACCTAATGGAGATAGTAATCGTAGAAGTCAATATTGACCCTACAAATATGGATAGAAAGCAAAACCAACATTTTCTTCAGGAGGAAAACATCTCATTTGCAGACAACTGTTTGGGGATTTTTCCTCCTCATCAGTACAAAGTAAAATATGTGTTGGCTGGGTGAGAGGCTTTTCATGGAGCTCCTGGAAAGTAAATTTTCACCTTTTGACTTAAAGAACAAGATACCACTTTGCACTGATGAGAGTTGAGAACCCCAAAACAGCCGTCTACACATGTTGGTCGTTTCCTTTAGGACAAAAATCTGGTTTGGCTTTTATCCTAAGTTATGTTGCAAGACTCTTTTTTATTGGTTCAATTTTCACTTCTCAGGTTCATCAATGCTGTTTCTCTGGATTCGCACGATAATTTCTTACTTTTTTTTATTCTCTTTAGTATTTGGAATTTATTCTCTGGCCAGTTGTATTTTCTGGTTCTGTAGTTGTGCTGTTGGCTTGTGGGTCTGCTAGTGTTCTGATCTTTGTGTTCTGACCCTGGACTGTTATTTGACTCCTCTCTGCCTGCTCCCTGTTCCTATTATGACCTCCTGGCTTTTGACCTCAGACCGTTACCTGACCACGTCTCTGTTTTCTGCCTGAACTTATTACGTGCTCTCCTGGATTTCTCACCCTCAGTTTGTGATCTGACTACACCTCTGTTTACTCCTTGGGCTCATATGTGTCCTCCTGTTACCAGACCCTGGATTTCCTTACTACTCTTCCGTCTATACTACCCGTAAGTAGTGACGAGCATCACAACTTCTTTACATATGGAGGCCACTAGTATGCCTCATTTGATCCACAGTCTCTCCGAGACTTGTAGCCATAATGTGGCAACTTGGCAATATTCCCAGAACATCCGGTATCACAAAGGCTCTCCACCACTCAAACCCTCAGAAACCTAAAGTCAATCACTACCAATTATTGTGCCTAATATATCAATACTCTAAAGATTATTAGGTTGTAGACCCCCAACTGAGAAATTGGTATATGTGTTGTGGTATAAAAGGTACTAAAATGTTGTTTTGGTGGACCCATTGGTGGACACAGACACTAGAACAGTATATATGGGCCCTCATACCGGTAGCTCATCATAAGGGACAATTCCACCAGTTTTGGAGGTTGCAGTGGACCCCCTTCCTCTTGGACTCCTGAGCAATGATATGTCCGCCTCTGGTATGTCCACCACAAACACTTCCCGTGATCAAAATCTTCCATTTACCCGGTGAAGCAATGAGCCGCAGACAGCACGTATCGGTTGTTGATGATTGTCCCTCCACATATGTGCTCAAATTGATTGTTCGTGTGAATCTGCACGCTCACTTGCCAAGGCCAGTCACCAAGTTGGGCCACTGTGCCGCCGATGATCCTGCTGCTCCTCTGCTGCAGCCCGCAGTCTGGAGAGGAGATAATTCAATGTTAAATGACGAAACAAGATAAACCTTCCAAGATTAATGAATCTATAACTTGTCCTCCTGAGAATCTTTTGCGTTTAGTTTTTATGCACCCAACTAATGTCATCTACGTAACGTCGCCGTAATGGTAATGAAAGCCAGATTTTTGTTTGTTTTTGAGAAATTCATTGGCAAATTTTTGTGTAAAAGAGCCATAGGGGCATCGTGGTGAGCGCTGCACTTACAGCTCTCCAGCCTCTGTACCTGTAATGCTCACAGCTGGTGTAGAGGCAGTGAGTGGGATTAGTGGACCCACTTTGTGGTAGGGGCTTAGCTGTAACGCCTGCCTGGATCAACAGACTCAGGGGGGATGTAAGCCACTCACCAAGCAGGACCCCCAGAACCCTGAAACCCTTTATCCCCTATACAGGGATTTGGAATTACACAGGGCCCTGGTGATCACTACCTGTGGAAGGCTGCAGTCCGATGAGAGTAGTAGTCAGGCAGGGTCAAACCAGGAATTGCGGAACAGGGACAGAATCGTCAGGCAAGGACGTAATCAGAAAACGGAGCAGAGGTCAAATCCGGATCGGGCAGCGAGGTACAAAAACAGCAGGCAGGAGGTTAGTCAGGAAACAAGCAGAAGTCAGCACACAGGAATCACAAAACAGAATAGGGCAGACCAGGAGCCAGGAAGTCAGAACTATCTCTAGCAGTGGTCATGTGACAGGAGGGGGAATAAGAAGGGTGTGGTGTCTTCCCATTGGCTGTAGCTGAATGCTGGCAACTTCAGCTGGAAGACACACGCCACCCATAGTCAGCCAGTGGTACTGCAGATCCCAAGATAACCCAGCCCAGTGGATGATCGGAGCCTGCACCCACCGATGCCGCTGGCATCGACTCATCTCCCATCACCAGCACCATCCACGGCAGGAACACGGCGTCGCCGGGTGATCAGAGCAGAAGTCACTGAAGCAGACTCCGGCGGTGATGTAACATCAGCTAAGTGCCCACCATGAGGCGGACGCCAAGTACCACTTCCAGGACAGTGACCAGGACTGTGGCAGCTGACCCCGAAGACAGGTGAGAGACTCAGGTGTAGACGGGTACAGGCAGGGTGACTGAGGCAGGATGGATAGGGGGGTACAGACAGGAATGGTGGGCATGGCAGGGGCACACAGATTTGGGAAGGCAGGTACAGGGTATTGGACACAGGGATAACAGGGCAGGTGCTCAGGACCTGAAAACTAGCTAGGTAGCAGACTGGAAACTGACTGACTAACTAACTAAAGGCGTTGAGCAGGCACCTTCCCTTATGGGAGGATGCCTTAAATACATTGTGTCTCTTAGCCATAAAGACCCTTTATTGGTGGAAACGTTGGTTGATTATCTGTCTTTCCTTTTGTACTGGATTCAAATAAAATATATATTTACAGCAAGATTTACCACTTTTGTCTTCTTTGGTGCTGAGGTGTTTCCAAAATGTGGAGACGCATTTCCTGGAAATAGCGGGCTGGCCCTTTAAGAGGAGGTTTGGTGTGTGCATGCGCATCTTAGGTGCACTCCCAGGAACCCTGTGCATGTAAAGAGCCCTTGAGGGGAAGGAGGCAGCAGCACACGTAGATGGCCGGGGAAGGACGCGACCCGGCTGTGGCGGTGAGTAAGGGTATGCGCGCATGTGTAAAGGCGCTGCATATGCGTTTCAGAACATTCTGAAACTTTGGTGACTGCAGAATTCCTGCAGAATTTGTGCGCTCTGGATGTGGCCTCTCCCATAGACAGAATGGAGACAGCATGCAGAGCGCACGAAAGAAGTGACATGTTGCTTTTTAGAACGCAGCGTGCGGATGGACTTTGCACAATCTTCATAGATTATGCTGGGGACGCAGGACGCATGCAGTTACGCTGCAGTGCAATACGCAGCGTAACTGCACGCAAATACGCAACGTGCACACATAACCAAAGTGGGCGTCTCTGCAGAGACTCTGGCACTACACTACCGCTTTCCCTGCCTCCTGACAGTGATTGACAGGTCCCTCTTGTCTTCTTTACCCAAGATCTTGTGCAAGCGCCATCATTCCCTGGGGCTTTGCATGGGTTTCAAGAGCTGGACTATTGTTCTGCGCATGCGCTGTCCCAGACAACTTGATTTTGGACCTGAAGACAAGAATGATCTGTCAGTCACCAATGGGAGACAAGTGGCGAGGAGGAAAACAAGGAAAGAGGCCGTACTGGAGTGCCAGCCTCTCCGGCCTCCTGTGGCTGATGCAATCTTCTGCTTTGTGTAAAATTGCGGTGGACATTTTTTTTTGGAATAGAATTGCCAGGTTCAATGTACTTCCTCACATTTGAGACGAATTCACAAAGCTAAAACATCCTCCTGTGCTGCTTACCTGAGCATCTCACAGACAGGTACTGGCGACTCGGACACACTTGACTGGGGTAATAAAAAGGACAAAATAAGTACATCTAATATAAAAAGCTGAATGTGTGTATGTATGTGTGAGTGAGTGAGTGAGTGAGTATGTCCGGGATTGGCATCCGCACCGCAGCTACAGCCACAAAATTTGGCACACTCACACTTCTGGACCCCGAGAGCATCATAGGCTATGTTTTGAGGGGAAATTTTAACCCCGCTCTTTACAGTTATTCACCAAAAAACCTGCCTCCATTAAAGCGAATGGAGCTGGGAGCCACAGTGCAGCCAGAACTTTAAAAGAATGCGCAGCCACACCCTTATATGAAATGTTGGCATGTCACAATGCAGCCAGGGAAAGAGACAGACAGACAGGGAAAGAGACAGACAGGGAAAGAGGCAGACACAGACAGGGTAAGAAACAGACATAGACAGGGTAAGAGACAGACACAAAGAGACAGACACAGACAAAGAGACAGACTGACAGGGAAAGAAACAGACAGGGAAAGAGACAGACAGGGAAAGAGAGGGAAAGAGAGAGACAGGTTAAGAGACAGACACAGACAGGTAAAGAGACAGACACAGACAAAGAGACAGATAGACACAGGGAAACAGACAGACAGGGAAAGAGAGGGAAAGAGACAGAGAAAGAGAGGGAAAGAGACAGAAAGGGAAAGAGACAGACAGGGAAAGTGACATAGATAGATAGACAGACAAGGAAAGAGATAGACAGACGGAGAAAGAGACACAGACAGTCAGAGAGAGACAGGGAAAGAGACAGACAGACAAAGAGAGAGAGACAGAGAGATATATACAGAGGGGAAGACAGACAGAGAATGGGAGAGAAACAGAGACAGTTACTATCTTGGACGTTAATACATTCTATTTATACATTCTATCCCGGGAATGTTAATACATTCTATTTTGTTAACAGCAGTTATTAACCCGGGCGAAGCCGGATAGTGCAGCTAGTGTGCTATAAAGTGCAACTAAAAAGTCAATTAGGAGCTACGTAAAGAGGAAAAAAAATAATACCCATACCTGTCCAGACCTCCTTGGATGGTGTTGGATGATCCAGAAGAAAAAAGGCCAACATTGTCACTCATGGGGACCTGGCTTACGGTTGGGGTTCTAGTGAGGGACAAACAATGTGATGTTATACAATGGAGTAATAAACTGTATGATGACAAGGAGTAATAAAATAAACATGTGTAGTGCTGGTGTCTCTGCAGAGACGCCGACTTACTCCCCGCCCCACCGGGTTGCGTGGTCTCCAGCCATTCACGTGTGCTGCTGCCTCCTATCCTCCTAGGCCCTGAACACACCATACAAGGTTTCCGGGAGTGCACCTAAGACGCGTACACTCACGCTGGCCCTCCTCTTAACGGATTGGCGCGCCATTTCCAGGTAATCCTTCTCAGCCTATGACTGATAGGCACTGTGTATTTAAGACACCCTCCCATTAGGGAAGATGCCTGTGCCACACATTCAGTTAGTTAGTTACTACTAGTCTTCTAGCTTATTGTCAGGTCCCGTTACACCTGTGTCCTTCTCCTGTACCTGCCTTCCCATACCTGCCGATCCCTGCCGTACCCAGCATTCCTGTCCATACCCGCCTGTCCAGCCTGCCTCAGTCAGCCTGCCTGTACCTGTCTATAGCTGAGTCCGTTACCTTCCTTCCCATACCTGCCGATCCCTGCCGTACCCACCATTCCTGTCCATACCCGCCTGTCCAGCCTGCCTCAGTCCCCCCACCTGTACCTGTCTATACCTGAGTCTGTTACTTGTCCTGGGGGTCAGCTGCCACAGTCCCGTTCACTGCCCTGGGAGTGGTACCTGGCGTCCGCCTCGTGGTGGGCGCTTATTTAGGCCCCTCCCACTACAGGGTAAGCCCAGGTGCCCCCCTGTGGTCCAGTGGATCCACTAACCCCACTTGCTCCCCTATCCTAAAAGTGTCTGCCTATAGGGGGCAGAATAAATTGAGCTTGAGGAAAGCACAATTGTCCTGTAATACTTTCGGAAACACCTCAGCACCAAAGAAGACAAAAGTGATAAATCTTGCTGCAAATATATATTTTATTTGAATCCAGTACAAAAGGAAAGACAGATAATCAACCAACGTTTCCACCAATACAGGGACTTTATCAAGGACATCTGTATGATTACAGCCGGACATGAGAAAAGTGGTGAGTAGGTAAGGATGGGATCTGTCTTATGTGCTGGATCCAAATAAATTACATCTTTGCTGCAAGATTTAATGCTTTTGTCTTCTTCAGTGCGCAGGTCTTCACTACTATATATTAGAAAAAGGGATCTGTCATGATGATGGTGGGAACAGCAGAGAAGAGGTGCTGCAGCAGCAGAGGCTTCAAAAAGTACTGATATGGTTGTTATTTTCCAATCTTAACTGCCACCCCCCTAAATAAGAACATGATCGCTGCAGCCAATCAGTGTCCACAGTGGTCACATGATACACTATTGGCATAACTACTTAGTCATTGGACCTATGGTGCTAGTAGTGCAGCACATGACCAAGTAGGACACTGATTGGCTGCAGTGGTTACATGCTGCACTACTGGCATAACTGCTCAGTGATGGGACCTACTGTGTCAGTAGTGCAGCATATGAGTATGGAGGACACTGATTGGCTGCAGTGGTCACATGCTGCACTACTGGCATATCTGCTCAGTTATAGGGCCTATGGTGCTAGTAGTGTAACACATGACCATGGAGGACACTGATTGGCTGCAGTGGTCACATGCTGCTCTACTGGCATAACTGCTCAGTTATGGGGCCTATGGTGCTAGTAGTGTAGCACATGACCACGGAGGACACTGATTGTCTGCAGTGGTCACATGCTGCACTACTGGCATAACTGCTCAGTTATGGGGCCTATGGTGCTAGTAGTGTAGCACATGACCACGGAGGACACTGATTGTCTGCAGTGGTCACATGCTGCACTACTTGGCATAACTGCTCAGTTATAGGGCCTATGGTGCAAGTAGTGTAACACATAACCATGGAGGATACTGATTGGCTGCAGTGGTCACATGCTGCATTACTTATTAAACAGACAGTTAGGAAAAATTATAACGTTTCGACCCCTATACTTGGATCTTCATCAGACACAATAGATTCTTGTACAGGATATGCCTTTATGATAGTGATATTATCAAAAGTCACGGTGAGATTAGGAGAACAATCAGATTGCTGTGATGTATGGATAAGATGGTGGAGTATGGTAAAGCGTTGTCGGGTACACCATCTTAAAGGCATATCAAGTACAAAAATCAATTGTCTCTGATGAAGACCCCAATACAGGGGTCGAAACGTTATATTTTTTCCGAACTGCCTGTATAATAAGTTCTTTACATCTGATTTTTGGACTGCCTAGTTATTCTTTTATTTATTGATGGGTTTGAACAAAAACGTATCTAATGGAACTTATCAGTATTCCGCACCGGACAGATGTAAAAAAGGATAAATAAAAAAAGAACACCTCGAAGTTACGGTAATACTCACTCCTGAAATCCGAATCGTTGGCACACATAGGAGGCAAAATCACTGTTGACCCCGGTTGAGCACACCGGTAACCACAGGTACTCCTGGTGTCGGGACATGACTTGAAGCATGGAACTATCCCACATAAAGCGCACTGTCAGGAATAAGAGCATCGAATATTAAGTAGGTAAACACAACATTCTCTGGGTTTGGATACTCGATGCTGCCATCACTTTAATGGTGGAAAAAGGGGACGTAGGAGCTTCTCCGGATGATCCGGACTCACATCCAGCTTCTGTTTACAGTCAGGACCCGGCACAAATCGGTGGAATCTAAGGACGTGAGTACCCCACTGCTGGACACCAAATATTACCACTTTCATTACTCTATACCACCAGGGAAAATGGCCCTTTCATTACTCTACACCACAAGGAAAAGCTGAATTAATTCTCCCAATTACAACTCAAAACTTTAATGAGCATCAAAGGAAAAACCATTAATTCCTTTATTATTAAAGACCACCAGGAAAGCAACAGTTAATTAAGATCTCTATTACCCTAGCCCACCAGGGAAATGTCATCAACCTCTAACAACCTTAGGACGTTAAGGAAGAAAACATGGATTCTAGATGTTACCCTAGATCAAAAGAGATGCAGCCATTAACCTTTCAACTACCCTAGACAGCTAGGGACGAAGAAACAAATCCATTACTCTAGACCACCAGGGAAGCAGCCATTAACCTAGACAGCTAGGGAAGAAGAAACAAATCCATTACTCTAGACCACCAGGGAAGCAGCCATTAACATAGACAGCTAGGGGCGAAGAAACAAATCCATTACTCTAGACCACCAGGGAAGCAGCCATTAACATAGACAGCTAGGGGCGAAGAAACAAATCCATTACTCTAGACCACCAGGGAAGCAGCCATTAACATAGACAGCTAGGAAAGAAGGCACAAATCCATTACTCTAGACCACCAGGGAAGCAGCCATTAACCTAGACAGCTAGGGAAGAAGTAACTAATACATTACTCTAGCCCACCAGGGAAGCAGCCATTAACCTAGACAGCTAGGGAAGAAGAAGCAAATCCATAACTCTAGACCTAGGGAAGAAGAAGCAAATCCATAACTCTAGACCACCAGGGAAGCAGCCATTACCCTAGACAGCTAGGGACGAAGAAACAAATCCATAACTCTAGACCACCAGGGAAGCAGCCATTAACCTAGACAGCTAGGCACGAAGAAACAAATCCATTACTCTAGACCACCAGGGATGCAGCCATTAACCTAGACAGCTAGGGAAGAAGAAGCAAATCCAGTACTCTTGACCACCAGGGAAGTAGCCATTAACCTAGACAGCTAGGGACGAAGAAACAAATCCATAACTCTAGACCACCAGGGAAGCAGCCATTACCCTAGACAGCTAGGGAAGAAGAAGCAAATCCATTACTCTACACCACAAGGGAAGCAGCGATTAACCTAGACAGCTAGGGAAGAAGAAGCAAATCCAGTACTCTAGACCACCAGGGAAGCAGCCATTAACCTAGACAGCTAGGGTAGAAGAAGCAAATCCAGTACTCTAGACCACCAGGGAAGCAGCCATTAACATAGACAGCTAGGGAAGAAGAAGCAAATCCATTACTCTAGACCACCAGGGAAGCAGCCATTAACCTAGACAGCTAGGGTAGAAGAAGCAAATCCAGTACTCTAGACCACAAGGGAAGTATTCATTAACCTAGACAGCTAGGGAAGTAGAAATAAATCCATTACTCTAGCCCAGCAGGGAAGCAGCCATTAACCTAGACAGCTAGGGAATATGTAACAAATATATTACTCTAGACCACCAGTGAATCAGCCATTAATATCTATATTGCCTTAGACAACAAGGAAAAAAGGCTTGACCCCCCCCCCCCCACCTCTCCCCATCACCCTAATCCCTCTATACCACCAGGGACACAGTCATTAACCTGTCTAGTTATGAACAAAGAGAAGTAGAGTAATCTTACCACATCCAGCCTCGTCTCCTCCTTCTGAACACTCGGCGATGCCATTGCACAAAGTCTTGTTGGGAAAGCATTTCTCGATGGGCTGGGCTGGAGAACCCGAGCTCCCAAATGCATTAAGCTTATCTGGAAAAAGAAACAAATCACTAATGGTATGAAGCTACTGGTGGTGGACGCATGACGTAGGGCATGGTTATATCATACGACCTAGGCTTAGTGGAGTCATCTCAATATCATTGCTGAGCATGTGTATCTATAACGCCATCTAACATAGTGGCACCAGACATCTGTAGGATGGAGATTAACAGACTGAATTCAATATTATGATATCAGCAAAACCTATGTACTGATTTACACTCTGAGCACAATCTTAAAAGGTAATTCTCATGTTGTGTCTTGAGCAGCACACAGTTCTCCAGTCTCCTAACTTCCTTGTTGTTGGGGCGGGCACTTCCTGGTTCAGTAGCTATTTCCTACTACTGAACTCCCAGTAATATAGGCTGGATGTGAGGTCTGTGTGTATACCAGTAATATAGGCTGGATGTGAGGTCTGTGTGTCTCTCCCAGTAATATAGGCTGGATGTGAGGTCTGTGTGTCTCTCCCATTAATATAGGCTGGATGTGAGCTCTGTGTGTCTCTCCCAGTAATATAGGCTGGATGTGAGCTCTGTGTGTCTCTCCCAGTAATATAGGCTGGATGTGAGCTCTGTGTGTCTCTCCCAGTCATATAGGCTGGATGTGAGGTCTGTGTGTCTCTCCCAGTAATATAGGCTGGATGTGAGGTCTGTGTGTATACCAGTAATATAGACTGGATGTGAGCTCTGTGTGTCTCTCCCAGTAATATAGGCTGGATGTGAGGTCTGTGTGTCTCTCCCAGTAATATAGGCTGGATGTGAGGTCTGTGTGTATACCAGTAATATAGGCTGGATGTGAGGTCTGTGTGTCTCTCCCAGTAATATAGGCTGGATGTGAGGTCTGTGTGTCTCCCAGTAATATAGGCGGGATATGAGCTGTGTGTGTCTCCCTGTAATGTAAGCTGGATATGAGGTCTGTGTGTCTCTCCCAGTAATATAGGCTGGATGTGAGCTCTGTGTGTCTCTCCCAGTAATATAGGCTGGATGTGAGCTCTGTGTGTCTCTCCCAGTAATATAGGCTGGATGTGAGCTCTGTGTGTCTCTCCAGTAATATAGGCTGGATGTGAGCTCTGTGTGTCTCTCCCAGTAATATAAGCTGGATGTGAGGTCTGTGTGTGTCTCTCCCAGTAATATAGGCTGGATGTGAGGTCTGTGTGTCTCTCCCAGTAATATAGGCTGGATGTGAGCTCTGTGTGTCTCTCCCAGTAATATAAGCTGGATGTGAGGTCTGTGTGTCTCTCACAGGAATATAAGCTGGATGTGAGGTCTGTGTGTGTCTCTCCCATTAATATAGGCTGGATGTGAGCTTTGTGTGTGTCTCTCCCAGTAATATAGGCTGGATGTGAGCTCTGTGTCTCCCTGTAATATAGTCTGGATGTGAGGTCTGTGTGTCTCTCCCAGTAATATAGGCTGGATGTGAGGTCTGTGTGTCTCTCCCAGTAATATAGGCTGGATGTGAGCTCTGTGTGTCTCTCCCAGTAATATAAGCTGGATGTGAGGTCTGTGTGTCTCTCCCAGGAATATAAGCTGGATGTGAGGTCTGTGTGTGTCTCTCCCATTAATATAGGCTGGATGTGAGCTTTGTGTGTGTCTCTCCCAGTAATATAGGCTGGATGTGAGGTCTGTGTGTCTCTCCCAGTAATATAGGCTGGATGTGAGGTCTCTGTGTCTCTCCCAGTAATATAGGCTGGATGTGAGCTCTGTGTCTCTCCCAGTAATATAGGCTGGATGTGAGGTCTGTGTGCCTCTCCCAGTAATATAGGCTGGATGTGAGGTCTGTGTGCCTCTCCCAGTAATATAGGCTGGATGTGAGCTCTGTGTGTCTCTCCCAGTAATATAGGCTGGATGTGAGCTCTGTGTGTCTCTCCCAGTAATACAGGCTGGATATAAACTTTGAGTATAGCCAGGGTGCTGTTGTCTTTATTTGGTCATGTATCAGCACAGCTTCTATGCTGCACTTATTTTCTCCTTATCTGTAGTTTGTTTTTCTGCCCTCCCAGAGACTGTACATATTTTCTTCCCTGTCCACACTGTGGACATCTGTATACAATCCTTTTTTAATCTCTCCTGCTATCTCTAACACTAAGAGAAGGAAGGGAGAGAACAGTCAGAATCAGGAGCGGAGCTCGGACAGACTTGTAACTCTTTTTAAATAACATCCAGTTAGTTAATCCGCTTATAGACACTTTGTAGCAGATAAATAGTATTACATTTTTGCTGCAAATCTTCACCAAAATGTTACAATCAGAATTTGACATAGTTGATATGTGCTTTGGATACAGATTTGCCATAAAATAAATGGTGGAAGTTTCTGCGATGTCTGCAGTTTGAAGTTTTCGCCGTCCTTCAGGTGTCCGGATTGTTTCATGTTTGCAGTGGAGAGTTTTCAGTGAAATCACTATCAGCGGTTGATGATCTACGATGTAATCCTGAACGAGAACCTGTCACCTTCCATTGTTATCAAATATATAAATAAGGAAGATATGCAAAGGGTCCTGCCACTTCACATTACAGTACTCCTATGTCGGCTCCGTCCACACTGCAAAGTCACAGGCTCAAAACCCTGCACAGGACTGACGGGTATCACATCACCGGGAGTAAATTAACTGAAAAGATTTTTTTTTTCAATTGGGTTTCATTATAAATATTGCACATTTTGGCTTCTACAGTCTCTAGTATCACAGTTCATAGCAGACTGCACAATGAGTCACCGGTGAATCTGTCAGTGAGCTCCTTCTTTTCTGAAACTCTTATCTCTCTTCTCCTGAACCAGCTTCTAAGCTGATTTATGACCAGTTCAGTTATAGTAAGAAAACTGATGGCCCTTCCTATAAGACAAGTGTGAACAGGTGCAAACTGAACATGCAACAAATAGCTGCACTCTAAGACGCTAAGGAACACAGTAACTCCTCCAAAGAGCTGGATGATAGGTGTCGTGCGGTGTTCAGCGTTGCACTCGCTGGGTGTCATGGCGGCGTCGGACTCTGTTCACACTGCAGAGTCTGAGAGGCAGTCTGGGATCCCTTAGTTGCACAGCCTGTCTTGGGCGTCAGCTGGTTCCGGCTGTGCTGCTCTCCAGTACAGCAGGAGTTAAATCCTGCTGGCTTGTGGTCATCTGCTGGGAGCTCAGGCAGCTCATTACCATCTTCAGCTGCATGCATCCTTTATAAGGTTCTGGTTTCTGAGGCTGAGTGCCGGATATAGCTTCTGCTATCTTGGTTCCTGTTGATATCCAGTCCAGTCCTATGGTGAACTACAAATTGCGGTTCTGCGTGGTGCGAGTTCTCCAGTTCCTACCCCTTTTGCGTTACTCCCCAGTTCACATACTGTCCCTCCTTTGTATTTGAGTGCAGTGTGCGCGATATTTAATTTACACTTGTCTGTGCCTTTTTGTGGAGGTTTTGGTTACTGGGTTTTCAACCTGCTCCCTGGGTGAGGGGGAAGTAGTTTCAGGGCTCGGACAGGAGACAGGGTCACGCTGGAGGCTGAAACCTGGCTACCATCAAGCCTAGCTTGGAGATAAGGGACAGTGGTTTGGCCCCAGTCTTAGGGCCAGCCTAAGAACCCCTGTTCCATCTGTATATACCACGTGACAATAGGTATTCAATATATGATTGGACCCTGGCCGGTCAGTTGTCATTGGTGCCGGCGGCAACAAGCAGCCGGAAATGTTGTGTTCCAGAGCTGCTCCGTCAACTGATAGCAGCTGCAGCCGGGTTCGGCCGACAGTCTAATATATATGGATGGTTCGGCCGACAGTCTAATATATATGGATGGGCCGGCCGACAGTCTAATATATATGGATGGGCCGGCCGACAGTCTAATATATATGGATGGTTTGGCCGACAGTCTAATATATATGGATGGGCCGGCCGACAGTCTAATATATATGGATGGGTCGGCCGACAGTCTAATATATATGGATGGGCCGGCCGACAGTCTAATATATATGCATGGGTCGGCCGACAGTCTAATATATATGGATGGGTCGGCCGACAGTCTAATATATATGGATGGGTCGGCCGACAGTCTAATATATATGGATGGGCCGGCCGACAGTCTAATATATATGGATGGGTCGGCCGACAGTCTAATATATCTGGATGGATCGGCCGACAGTCTAATATATATGGATGGGCCGGCCGATGGTCAACGGAGTTGTTGATCGCACGGACTGCCAAAGCTATTATTCTACCCGTGATGAGTGGCCGGTGGATGAGTCAGTTGGAGTTTTTCTCATACAGAACACAGGAGCGCTCAGCCAAATGATGCTTGTAATGTGCATGGTGCCATAGACTAAGGGCAAAGAACTGGATCAGTCATTGGCACAGAAGTGCTGCCATAGTGTATCATACTGAGATAACCATCCCCCATGTTAATATTAATTGTTTGTAATTAGAGTGGTACCAAGTAATGCTCTGGGGGCCGATATTATAGCGAAAAGCACATCATACGTTTACCCTATATAGGGCTAATGCAAAAAGTCACATCACAGTAGACAATCCTATTCCCGAACCTATGCGGTATATGACAGTGCCATACTGTGCCCCATCCTCATAGAAAGACAGGAGGACGTGTCATGGCACGCTGCCTCCGCAGGTGATGTTACATGGCACCGTACTGTGATGATGCGTCATCTGTTATCCTTGTATAATTATCATAGGAATAGACATGTAGACTTGGAGCAGCTGTCCATACACACAGAGCTCCGGGGGTGAGGAGCACAGTGAGGGGTCAATGGTGGAAATGGAGAAACAGTGAGATGGAATTGAATATCATTAGGAGTATAATCAAGCAGAATGGGCTTCGGAGCTGATGTACGAATGCTCTGACCACCAACGTGCCAGAATAAACCGGTAGATCAGGAAGAGAAAAACAAAATAAAAACCACAGAGGGTTAGTGGAAGGTGGCAAATGTTAAGCCCATCACGTCACATTTTTGGCAGATGGGGGGATATGATTCGGAGGAGCAGTGTGTGGGGGAATATTATACAGAGGAGCAGTGTGTGTGGGGGATATTATACAGAGGAGCAGTGTGTGGGGGATATTATACAGAGGAGCAGTGTGTGAGGGATATTATACAGAGGAGCAGTGTGTGGGGGATATTATACAGAGGAGCAGTGTGTGAGGGATATTATACAGAGGAGCAGTGTGTGTGGAGGATATTATACACAGACCCAGTGTATGTGGGGGATATTATACAGAGGAGCAGTATTTGTGTTGGGATATTATACAGAGGAGCAGTGTGTGGGGGGATATTTTACAGAGGAGCAGGAGCAATGTGTGTGTTGGGATGAGGCGCAGTGTGTGGGGGGGTATTATACAGAAGAGCAGTGTTTGTGCTAGGATATTATACAGAGGAGCAATGTATGTGTGTGGGATATTATACAGAGGGGCAGTGTGCATGTGGGGATATTATACAGAGGAGCAATGTGTGTGGGGGATATTATACAGAGGGGCAGTGTGTGTGTGTGTGTGTGTGTGTGTGTGTGTGTGTGTGTGTGTGTGTGTGTGTGTGAAGTATTATACAGAGGAGTAGTGTGTGTGTGGGAATATTATATACATGGGGCAGTGTGCGTGTGGGAGTATTATACAGAGAAGCAGTATGTGTGCGGGGATGTTATACATGGGGCAGTGTGGGAGAGATATTATGGAGAGGGGCAGCGTGAGGGGTGTATTATTAATTTTCTGAGGGAAATACTTCATTTTCATGAAACAACTTCAAGGGTGCTAACACTTTTGGCCATGACTGTGTATGTGTGTGTATATATACTGGCAGTGAGAGTGTGAAAGGTTTGAGGTGTGGAGGCGGAGTTGGGGTGGAGCCTTGGCGGAGTCTTAAGGTGGCCCAAAAATGTTGCCAGTTTGGGACCCTAAAATTCCTAGTGGCAGCCCTACTCATAACTAGTGATGAGCGAGCACTACCATGCTTGGGTGCTTGTAACTAGTGATGAGTGGGCACTACCATGCTCGGGTGCTCAGTACTGGTAACAAGTGATGAGTGAGCACTACCATGCTCAGGTGCTCAGTACTGGTAACTAGTGATGAGCGGGCACTACCATGCTTGGGTGCTCAGTACTGGTAACTAGTGATGAGCGAGCACTACCATGCTTGGGTGCTTGTAACTAGTGATGAGTGGGCACTACCATGCTCGGGTGCTCAGTACTGGTAACAAGTGATGAGTGAGCACTACCATGCTCAGGTGCTCAGTACTGGTAACTAGTGATGAGCGGGCACTACCATGCTCGGGTGCTCAGTACTGGTAACTAGTGATGAGCGGGCACTACCATGCTTGGGTGCTCAGTACTCGTAACTAGTGATGAGCGAGCACTACCATGCTCGGGTGCTCAGTACTGGTAACTAGTGATGAGCGGGCACTACCATGCTCGGGTGCTCTGTACTCGTAACTAGTGATGAGCGGGCACTACCATGCTCGGGTGCTCAGTATTTGTAACTAGTGATGAGTGGGCACTACCATGCTCAGCTGCTCAGTACTGGTAACTAGTGATGAGCGGGCACTACCATGCTCAGGTGCTCAGTACTTGTAACTAGTGATGAGTGGGCACTACCATGCTCGGGTGCTCAGTACTGGTAACTAGTGATGAGTGGGCACTACCATGCTCAGGTGCTCAGTACTGGTAACTAGTGATGAGCAGGCACTACCATGCTCGAGTGCTCAGTACTCGTAACTAGTGATGAGCGGGCTCTATGCATGGTAGTGCCCGCTCATCACTAGTTACCAGTACTGAGCACCTGAGCATGGTAGTGCCCGCTCATCACTAGTTACGAGTACTGAGCACCCGAGCATGGTAGTGCCCGCTCATCACTAGTTACCAGTACTGAGCACCCGAGCATGGTAGTGCCCGCTCATCACTAGTTACCAGTACTGAGCACCCGAGCATGGTAGTGCCCGCTCATCACTAGTTACGAGTACCGAGCACCCGAGCATGGTAGTGCCCTCTCATCACTAGTTACGAGTATTGAGCACCCGAGCATGGTAGTGCCCGCTCATCACTAGTTACCAGTACTGAGCACCTGAGCATGGTAGTGCCCGCTCATCACTAGTTACGAGTACTGAGCACCCGAGCATGGTAGTGCCCGCTCATCACTAGTTACCAGTACTGAGCACCCGAGCATGGTAGTGCCCGCTCATCACTAGTTACCAGTACTGAGCACCCGAGCATGGTAGTGCCCGCTCATCACTAGTTACGAGTACCGAGCACCCGAGCATGGTAGTGCCCTCTCATCACTAGTTACGAGTATTGAGCACCCGAGCATGGTAGTGCCCGCTCATCACTAGTTACGAGTACTGAGCACCCGAGCATGGTAGTGCCCGCTCATCACTAGTTACCAGTACTGAGCACCCAAGCATGGTAGTGCCCGCTCATCACTAGTTACCAGTACTGAGCACCCGAGCATGGTAGTGCCCGCTCATCACTAATTACCAGTACTGAGCACCCGAGCATGGTAGTGCCCGCTCATCACTAGTTACCAGTACTGAGCACCCGAGCATGGTAGTGCCCGCTCATCACTAGTTACCAGTACTGAGCACCCGAGCATGGTAGTGCCCGCTCATCACTAGTTACCAGTACTGAGCGCCCGAGCATGGTAGTGCCCGCTCATCACTAGTTACGAGTACCGAGCACCCGAGCATGGTAGTGCCCTCTCATCACTAGTTACGAGTATTGAGCACCCGAGCATGGTAGTGCCCGCTCATCACTAGTTACGAGTACTGAGCACCCGAGCATGGTAGTGCCCGCTCATCACTAGTTACCAGTACTGAGCACCCAAGCATGGTAGTGCCCGCTCATCACTAGTTACCAGTACTGAGCACCCGAGCATGGTAGTGCCCGCTCATCACTAGTTACCAGTACTGAGCACCCGAGCATGGTAGTGCCCGCTCATCACTAGTTACCAGTACTGAGCACCCGAGCATGGTAGTGCCCGCTCATCACTAGTTACGAGTACTGAGCACCTGAGCATGGTAGTGCCCGCTCATCACTAGTTACGAGTACTGAGCACCTGAGCATGGCAGTGCTCGCTCATCACTAGTTACCAGTACTGAGCACCCGAGCATGGTAGTGCCCGCTCATCACTAGTTACCAGTACTGAGCACCTGAGCATGGTAGTGCCCGCTCATCACTAGTTACCAGTACTGAGCACCCGAGCATGGTAGTGCCCGCTCATCACTAGTTACCAGTACTGAGCACCCGAGCATGGTAGTGCCCGCTCATCACTAGTTACCAGTACTGAGCACCTGAGCACGGTAGTGCCCGCTCATCACTAGTTACCAGTACTGAGCACCCGAGCATGGTAGTGCTCGCTCATCACTAGTTACGAGTACTGAGCACCCGAGCATGGTAGTGCTCGCTCATCACTAGTTACGAGTACTGAGCACCTGAGCATGGTAGTGCCCGCTCATCACTAGTTACGAGTACTGAGCACCTGAGCATGGCAGTGCTCGCTCATCACTAGTTACCAGTACTGAGCACCCGAGCATGGTAGTGCACGCTCATCACTAGTTACCAGTACTGAGCACCCGAGCATGGTAGTGCCCACTCATCACTAGTTACCAGTACTGAGCACCCGAGCATGGTAGTGCCCGCTCATCACTAGTTACCAGTACTGAGCACCTGAGCATGGTAGTGCCCGCTCATCACTAGTTACCAGTACTGAGCAGCCGAGCATGGTAGTGCCCGCTCATCAGTAGATACGAGTACTGAGCACCTGTGCATGGTAGTGCCCGCTCATCACTAGTTACCAGTACTGAGCACCCGAGCATGGTGGTGCCCGCTCATCACTAGTTACCAGTACTGAGCACCCGAGCATGGTAGTGCCCGCTCATCACTAGTTACCAGTACTGAGCACCCGAGCATGGTAGTGCTCGCTCATCACTAGTTACGAGTACTGAGCACCCGAGCATGGTAGTGCCCACTCATCACTAGTTACCAGTACTGAGCACCTGAGCATGGTAGTGCCCGCTCATCACTAGTTACCAGTATTGAGCACCCGAGCATGGTAGTGCCCACTCATCACTAGTTACCAGTACTGAGCAGCTGAGCATGGTAGTGCCCACTCATCACTAGTTACAAATACTGAGCACCTGAGCATGGTAGTGCCCGCTCATCACTAGTTACCAGTACAGAGCACCTGAGCATGGTAGTGCCCACTCATCACTAGTTACCAGTACAGAGCACCTGAGCATGGTAGTGCCCGCTCATCACTAGTTACCAGTACTGAGCACCCGAGCATGGTAGTGCCCACTCATCACTAGTTACCAGTACTGAGCACCTGAGCATGGTAGTGCCAGCTCATCACTAGTTACCAGTACAGAGCACCTGAGCATGGTAGTGCCCACTCATCACTAATTACCAGTACTGAGCACCCGAGCATGGTAGTGCCCACTCATCACTAGTTACGAGTACTGAGCACCTGAGCATGGTAGTGCCCGCTCATCACTAGTTACCAGTACTGAGCACCCGAGCATGGTAGTGCCCACTCATCACTAGTTACGAGTACTGAGCACCCGAGCATGGTAGTGCCCGCTCATCACTAGTTACGAGTACAGAGCACCCGAGCATGGTAGTGCCCACTCATCACTAGTTACGAGTACTGAGCACCCGAGCATGGTAGTGCCCGCTCATCACTAGTTACTAGTACTGAGCACCCGAGCATGATAGTGCCCACTCATCACTAGTTACCAGTACTGAGCACCCGAGCATGGTAGTGCCCGCTCATCACTAATTACCAGTACTGAGCACCCGAGCATGGTAGTGCCCGCTCATCACTAGTTACAAATACTGAGCACCCGAGCATGGTAGTGCCCGCTCATCACTAGTTACCAGTACTGAGCACCCGAGCATGGTAGTGCCCGCTCATCACTAGTTACCAGTACTGAGCACCCGAGCATGGTAGTGCCCGCTCATCACTAGTTACCAGTACTGAGCACCTGAGCATGGTAGTGCCCGCTCATCACTAGTTACGAGTACTGAGCACCCGAGCATGGTAGTGCCCGCTCATCACTAGTTACCAGTACTGAGCACCCGAGCATGGTAGTGCCCGCTCATCACTAGTTACCAGTACTGAGCACCCGAGCATGGTAGTGCCCGCTCATCACTAGTTACGAGTACCGAGCACCCGAGCATGGTAGTGCCCTCTCATCACTAGTTACGAGTATTGAGCACCCGAGCATGGTAGTGCCCGCTCATCACTAGTTACGAGTACTGAGCACCCGAGCATGGTAGTGCCCGCTCATCACTAGTTACCAGTACTGAGCACCCAAGCATGGTAGTGCCCGCTCATCACTAGTTACCAGTACTGAGCACCCGAGCATGGTAGTGCCCGCTCATCACTAATTACCAGTACTGAGCACCCGAGCATGGTAGTGCCCGCTCATCACTAGTTACCAGTACTGAGCACCCGAGCATGGTAGTGCCCGCTCATCACTAGTTACCAGTACTGAGCACCCGAGCATGGTAGTGCCCGCTCATCACTAGTTACCAGTACTGAGCGCCCGAGCATGGTAGTGCCCGCTCATCACTAGTTACGAGTACCGAGCACCCGAGCATGGTAGTGCCCTCTCATCACTAGTTACGAGTATTGAGCACCCGAGCATGGTAGTGCCCGCTCATCACTAGTTACGAGTACTGAGCACCCGAGCATGGTAGTGCCCGCTCATCACTAGTTACCAGTACTGAGCACCCAAGCATGGTAGTGCCCGCTCATCACTAGTTACCAGTACTGAGCACCCGAGCATGGTAGTGCCCGCTCATCACTAGTTACCAGTACTGAGCACCCGAGCATGGTAGTGCCCGCTCATCACTAGTTACCAGTACTGAGCACCCGAGCATGGTAGTGCCCGCTCATCACTAGTTACGAGTACTGAGCACCTGAGCATGGTAGTGCCCGCTCATCACTAGTTACGAGTACTGAGCACCTGAGCATGGCAGTGCTCGCTCATCACTAGTTACCAGTACTGAGCACCCGAGCATGGTAGTGCCCGCTCATCACTAGTTACCAGTACTGAGCACCTGAGCATGGTAGTGCCCGCTCATCACTAGTTACCAGTACTGAGCACCCGAGCATGGTAGTGCCCGCTCATCACTAGTTACCAGTACTGAGCACCCGAGCATGGTAGTGCCCGCTCATCACTAGTTACCAGTACTGAGCACCTGAGCACGGTAGTGCCCGCTCATCACTAGTTACCAGTACTGAGCACCCGAGCATGGTAGTGCTCGCTCATCACTAGTTACGAGTACTGAGCACCCGAGCATGGTAGTGCTCGCTCATCACTAGTTACGAGTACTGAGCACCTGAGCATGGTAGTGCCCGCTCATCACTAGTTACGAGTACTGAGCACCTGAGCATGGCAGTGCTCGCTCATCACTAGTTACCAGTACTGAGCACCCGAGCATGGTAGTGCACGCTCATCACTAGTTACCAGTACTGAGCACCCGAGCATGGTAGTGCCCACTCATCACTAGTTACCAGTACTGAGCACCCGAGCATGGTAGTGCCCGCTCATCACTAGTTACCAGTACTGAGCACCTGAGCATGGTAGTGCCCGCTCATCACTAGTTACCAGTACTGAGCAGCCGAGCATGGTAGTGCCCGCTCATCAGTAGATACGAGTACTGAGCACCTGTGCATGGTAGTGCCCGCTCATCACTAGTTACCAGTACTGAGCACCCGAGCATGGTGGTGCCCGCTCATCACTAGTTACCAGTACTGAGCACCCGAGCATGGTAGTGCCCGCTCATCACTAGTTACCAGTACTGAGCACCCGAGCATGGTAGTGCTCGCTCATCACTAGTTACGAGTACTGAGCACCCGAGCATGGTAGTGCCCACTCATCACTAGTTACCAGTACTGAGCACCTGAGCATGGTAGTGCCCGCTCATCACTAGTTACCAGTATTGAGCACCCGAGCATGGTAGTGCCCACTCATCACTAGTTACCAGTACTGAGCAGCTGAGCATGGTAGTGCCCACTCATCACTAGTTACAAATACTGAGCACCTGAGCATGGTAGTGCCCGCTCATCACTAGTTACCAGTACAGAGCACCTGAGCATGGTAGTGCCCACTCATCACTAGTTACCAGTACAGAGCACCTGAGCATGGTAGTGCCCGCTCATCACTAGTTACCAGTACTGAGCACCCGAGCATGGTAGTGCCCACTCATCACTAGTTACCAGTACTGAGCACCTGAGCATGGTAGTGCCAGCTCATCACTAGTTACCAGTACAGAGCACCTGAGCATGGTAGTGCCCACTCATCACTAATTACCAGTACTGAGCACCCGAGCATGGTAGTGCCCACTCATCACTAGTTACGAGTACTGAGCACCTGAGCATGGTAGTGCCCGCTCATCACTAGTTACCAGTACTGAGCACCCGAGCATGGTAGTGCCCACTCATCACTAGTTACGAGTACTGAGCACCCGAGCATGGTAGTGCCCGCTCATCACTAGTTACGAGTACAGAGCACCCGAGCATGGTAGTGCCCACTCATCACTAGTTACGAGTACTGAGCACCCGAGCATGGTAGTGCCCGCTCATCACTAGTTACTAGTACTGAGCACCCGAGCATGATAGTGCCCACTCATCACTAGTTACCAGTACTGAGCACCCGAGCATGGTAGTGCCCGCTCATCACTAATTACCAGTACTGAGCACCCGAGCATGGTAGTGCCCGCTCATCACTAGTTACAAATACTGAGCACCCGAGCATGGTAGTGCCCGCTCATCACTAGTTACCAGTACTGAGCACCCGAGCATGGTAGTGCCCGCTCATCACTAGTTACCAGTACTGAGCACCCGAGCATGGTAGTGCCCGCTCATCACTAGTTACCAGTACTGAGCACCCGAGCATGGTAGTGCCCGCTCATCACTAGTTACCAGTACTGAGCACCCGAGCATGGTAGTGCCCGCTCATCACTAGTTACGAGTACTGAGCACCTGAGCATGGTAGTGCCCGCTCATCACTAGTTACGAGTACTGAGCACCTGAGCATGGCAGTGCTCGCTCATCACTAGTTACCAGTACTGAGCACCCGAGCATGGTAGTGCCCGCTCATCACTAGTTACGAGTACTGAGCACCTGAGCATGGTAGTGCCCGCTCATCACTAGTTACCAGTACTGAGCACCCGAGCATGGTAGTGCAAGCTCATCACTAGTTACCAGTACTGAGCACCTGAGCACGGTAGTGCCCGCTCATCACTAGTTACGAGTACTGAGCACCTGAGCATGGTAGTGCCCACTCATCACTAGTTACCAGTACTGAGCACCCGAGCATAGTAGTGCACGCTCATCACTAGTTACCAGTACTGAGCACCCGAGCATGGTAGTGCCCACTCATCACTAGTTACCAGTACTGAGCACCCGAGCATGGTAGTGCCCGCTCATCACTAGTTACCAGTACTGAGCACCTGAGCATGGTAGTGCCCGCTCATCACTAGTTACCAGTACTGAGCAGCCGAGCATGGTAGTGCCCGCTCATCAGTAGATACGAGTACTGAGCACCCGAGCATGGTAGTGCCCACTCATCACTAGTTACCAGTACTGAGCACCCGAGCATGGTAGTGTCCACTCATCACTAGTTACAAATACTGAGCACCTGAGCATGGTAGTGCCAGCTCATCACTAGTTACCAGTACAGAGCACCTGAGCATGGTAGTGCCCACTCATCACTAGTTACCAGTACTGAGCACCCGAGCATGGTAGTGCCCACTCATCACTAGTTACGAGTACTGAGCACCTGAGCATGGTAGTGCCCACTCATCACTAGTTACCAGTACTGAGCACCTGAGCATGGTAGTGCCCGCTCATCACTAGTTACGAGTACAGAGCACCCGAGCATGGTAGTGCCCGCTCATCACTAGTTACGAGTACTGAGCACCCGAGCATGGTAGTGCCCACTCATCACTAGTTACCAATACTGAGCACCCGAGCATGGTAGTGCCCGCTCATCACTAGTTACAAATACTGAGCACCCGAGCATGGTAGTGCCCGCTCATCACTAGTTACCAGTACTGAGCACTCGAGCATGGTAGTGCCCGCTCATCACTAGTTACAAATACTGAGCACCTGAGCATGGTAGTGCCCGCTCATCACTAGTTACCAGTACAGAGCACCTGAGCATGGTAGTGCCCACTCATCACTAGTTACCAGTACTGAGCACCCGAGCATGGTAGTGCCCACTCATCACTAGTTACCAGTACTGAGCACCTGAGCATGGTAGTGCCTGCTCATCAGTAGTTACCAGAACTGAGCACCCGAGCATGGTAGTGCCCACTCATCACTAGTTACCAGTACTGAGCACCCGAGCATGGTAGTGCCCGCTCATCACTAGTTACGAGTACTGAGCACCCGAGCATGGTAGTGCCCGCTCATCACTAGTTACCAGTACTGAGCACCCGAGCATGGTAGTGCCCGCTCATCACTAGTTACGAGTACAGAGCACCTGAGCATGGTAGTGCCCGCTCATCACTAGTTACCAGTACTGAGCACCCGAGCATGGTAGTGCTCGCTCATCACTAGTTACGAGTATAGAGCACCCGAGCATGGTAGTGCCCGCTCATCACTAGTTACCAGTACTGAGCACCCGAGCATGGTAGTGCCCGCTCATCACTAGTTACCAGTACTGAGCACCCGAGCATGGTAGTGCCCGCTCATCACTAGTTACCAGTACTGAGCACCTGAGCATGGTAGTGCCCGCTCATCACTAGTTACCAGTACTGAGCACCTGAGCATGGTAGTGCCCGCTCATCACTAGTTACCAGTACTGAGCACCTGAGCATGGTAGTGCCCGCTCATCACTAGTTACCAGTACTGAGCACCCGAGCATGGTAGTGCTCGCTCATCACTAGTTACGAGTACAGAGCACCTGAGCATGGTAGTGCCCGCTCATCACTAGTTACGAGTACTGAGCACCCGAGCATGGTAGTGCCCACTCATCACTAGTTACGAGTACACAGCACCCGAGCATGGTAGTGCCCGCTCATCACTAGTTACCAGTACTGAGCACCCGAGCATGGTAGTGCCCACTCATCACTAGTTACGAGTACTGAGCACCCGAGCATGGTAGTGCCCGCTCATCACTAGTTACGAGTACAGAGCACCTGAGCATGGTAGTGCCCGCTCATCACTAGTTACCAGTACTGAGCACCCGAGCATGGTAGTGCTCGCTCATCACTAGTTACGAGTACAGAGCACCTGAGCATGGTAGTGCCCGCTCATCACTAGTTACGAGTACTGAGCACCCGAGCATGGTAGTGCCCGCTCATCACTAGTTACCAGTACTGAGCACCCGAGCATGGTAGTGCCCACTCATCACTAGTTACGAGTACTGAGCATGGTAGTGCCCACTCATCACTAGTTACGAGTACAGAGCACCCGAGCATGGTAGTGCCCGCTCATCACTAGTTACCAGTACTGAGCACCCGAGCATGGTAGTGCCCGCTCATCACTAGTTACCAGTACTGAGCACCTGAGCATGGTAGTGCCCGCTCATCACTAGTTACCAGTACTGAGCACCTGAGCATGGTAGTGCCCACTCATCACTAGTTACGAGTACTGAGAACCCGAGCATGGTAGTGCCCGCTCATCACTAGTTACCAGTACTGAGCACCTGAGCATGGTAGTGCCCGCTCATCACTAGTTACCAGTACTGAGCACCCGAGCATGGTAGTGCCCGCTCATTACTAGTTACCAGTACTGAGCACCCGAGCATGGTAGTGCCCACTCATCACTAGTTACGAGTACTGAGAACCCGAGCATGGTAGTGCCCACTCATCACTAATCATAATGTTTCATAAATCAAGGAAAATAGAAGCCATGCCTCCAGTGTCTCCAGAGCTGTAATGTGGCAGTATCGCACTCTGAGATCAGTCGTCTTATTCCCTCTGGGTCTGTATGGCGGTGTAGCACAGACCTTAGAGGAATTCTACATTAATACATAATATAATCAGTTGGTGCAGATGGACATAATCCCTATTAAAAATACAGTCACCGAGAGCTCCTCTCAGCGCCTGTCAGCTGCGGCTGTATACACATGCTATATACATAAAACTGAGGCTCTCTCCGAATGTCAGAATTATATCCCGGCTTTATACATGTGATACCGAGGCCAATGCTAATAAACGTGACTACAAGCTGAAGAGCAATATATGTATATAACGTGTATCTGATTACCAGCTGTTAATACTCTGCGCAGGTAGCACGCGCCGCAGTACTCACATGCCGTGATCAGGCCAATTCCAATCAGTGCGATGATTATAACGAGGATGGCAAAGATCCTGGAGCCGCGGTGCGAAAAGAAGGAAAATGGAAACTTGTTCGAAGCTGAAAGCAAATGAGAAAAGATTAATTATTCTATACAGTAAATCTGTCAAGTAACTTACTATGGCTCACATATCTTGCCATAAGTAAAGTTTTATTATAACCCAGAGCAGCATTTACAATTCTGCTGTTTGGTTTTGGCCAGTTTTGTTTTTGGACATTCACAATTCTGCTGTTAATTTTTGAACAGGATAGTTTTTGGACAGTTTAGTTTTTGGACAGGTTTGTTTTTGGACATTCACAATTCTGCTGTTTATTTTTGGACAGGTTAGATTTTGAACAGGATAGTTTTTGGATAGTCACAATTCTGCTGTTTATTTTTGGACAGGTTTGTGTTTGGACAGGTTAGTCTTTGGAGAGGTTAGATTTTGGACAGGATAGTTTTTGGACATTCACAATTCTGCTGTTTATTTTTGGACAGGTTTGTTTTTGGACAGTTTAGTTTTTGGACAGGATAGTTTTTGGATATTCACAATTCTGCTGTTTATTTTTGGACAGGTTTGTTTTTTGACAGGTTAGTCTTTAGACAGGTTAGTTTTTGGACAGTTAGTTTTTGGACAGGATTGTTTTTGGACATTCACAATTATGCTGTTAGTTTTTGGACAGGTTAGTTTTTGGACAGGTTAGATTTTGGACAGGTTAGATTTTGGACAGGTTAGTTTTTGGACAGGTTAGTTTTTGGACAGGTTCGTTTTTGGACAGGTTTGTTTTTGGACATTCACAATTTTGCTGTTTATTTTTGGACAGGTTTGTTTTTGGATATTCACAATTTTGCTGTTTATTTTTGGACAGGTTTGTTTTTGGACAGGTTAGTCTTTGGACAGTTTAGTTTTTGGACAGGATAGTTTTTGGATATTCACAATTTTGCTGTTTATTTTTGGACAGGTTTGTTTTTGGACAGGTTAGTTTTTGGACAGGTTAGTCTTTAGACAGGTTAGTTTTTGGACAGGTTAGTCTTTGGACAGGTTAGTTTTTGGACAGGATTGTTTTTGGACATTCACAATTATGCTGTTAGTTTTTGGACAGGTTAGTTTATGGACAGCTTAGTTTTTGGACAGGTTTGTTTTTGGATATTCACAATTTTGCTGTTTATTTTTGGACAGGTTTGTTTTTGGATATTCACAATTTTGCTGTTTATTTTTGGACAGGTTTGTTTTTGGATATTCACAATTTTGCTGTTTATTTTTGGACAGGTTAGTTTTTGGACAGGATTGTTTTTAGACATTCACAATTTTGCTGTTTATTTTTGGACATTCACAATTCTGCTGTGTATTTTGGACAGTTTTTTTTGGATATTCACAATTCTGCTGTTTATTTTTGGACAGGATAGTTTTTGGACATTCACAATTCTGCTGTTTATTTTTGGACAGGTTAGTTGCACAGGGTTTTTTTCAACAGGTTTTTTTTGGACAAGTCCCTTATGACTTAGCTGAGCTCCTCTAATGCAGCGGATGAATTAGTTTTCAGCATATTCTCCAGTGCCTTGTACACAGTGAGTGAGGCTGGGGCTACAAATCCTCTTTGGCTGCCATGCAGTTTGCATGGCCAATAATCACTCTGTGCAGTACCACACCGCAGCGTGATGCAGATACCACACCGCAGCATGATGCAGATACATGATATTGCCTTATGACCTGCAAAATGTGGCTACCACTTTTTTCATCAGGATATCTTGCTGCATCATGTTGGAAGCTGCTTTATCACTAAAACAGCATTAATGCGCTGTGTGCATATGGCCTTATACAAAGGAAGAGTTTCAATGAACAAATTACCGAAAAGCCCAAAGTCCAGTTCTAGGGCTTATATTTTGGAGAATTTTTTTTTGTGTTTCAGTGGAAAGGTTAAAAAGATTTCTTTAAAGTGAATGTATTACAAAATTTAGATGATTTAAATTGCTTTTAGATCTGATGATACTGGTGTACTCACTATGAAAATTGATATCAGAATAACTGTATAACCCTTTTTTGAAAATGACCACGCCTGATGTTAATATGAGCACTTAAAGCTCATTTCAGTATCAGGATTATACGGTTATTTTGGCATGGTTGGGGATGTAAGTACACCGGCCTCATCAGGTCTAAGAGATGTATTTATGAATGCATGCTGTTTATGTGATCAAATCTGGTGCTAGATCAACTGTAACACTTTTAGCAGCCATACCGCAGCTTATATCATCCTCGTAAGTCTTCCATGCACATGTACAGCGCCATGGAATAAATAGCGCTATAATAGTAAACAATAATATTAATATATGAAGCCGCCCTTATATTTTTAGCTAGGACTCCTCCTCCACACGTGCAGAAGAAAGAACCAATGTGTCCAGGTTCTTCTCATATAATTATTTCTCTGTATATATAATTAATGCCAAGATCAGACGTTACATAATGAATTAATGAAGCTGGAAGTGCGCTGTCATTATAATTCTACACTCTTTACGTTGAGGGAAATAATCTGACTCCAAAATGATGAGAGTAGTAATACTTTGTTAAATGGAACTAATCAGACATTTTTTACCCCTTACCCTTTGAAAACCCCATTTAAGAAGGTACCCCAGTTAAAGTAGACTATCCCTTTATGACCCCAAAGTGCAGCTCAAGCTTTGAGAAATTGTGTTTTGCAGTTCAGTATATATCAGCCTGGAAGTGCATTGGGGCGTGACGGTGCACTTACAGCTTCTCAGCATCATGCTGTATTCCCTGCCTAGCTCCACCTTCATCTGGATGATTGACAGGTCTGTTCCTCTGGTACATGGCTATTGAACTGTCAATCATGCAGAGGAGGGCGGAGCTAGGCAGAGAATACAGCATGATGCTGAGAAGCTGTAAGTGCATCATTACGCCCCAATGCACTTTCAGCTTCTCAGCCTCACACTGTATTCATTGCCTAGCATCACCCTCCTTTGGTTGATTCACAAGTCTGTTGCTCTGGTACATGGATATTGAACTATCAACCTGGAGGTGCATTGGGGCATGACGGTGCACTTACAGCTTCTCAGCCTCACGCTGCATTCCCTGCCTAGCTCCACCTTCATCTGGATGATTGACAGGTCTGTTCCTCTGGTACATGGCTATTGAACTGTCAATCATCCAGAGGAGGGTGGAGCTAGGCAGGAATACAGTGTGATGCTGAGAAGCAAATAGAAGGTGAAAATGGATTAAAAGAAAAAAAAAAAAAAAAAATTTAACTAAAAAAAAAAAAAAAAATTTTTTACTAAAAAAAAAAAAAAAAAAATAATATTTTAGCCCTGTATTAGAACTGTATAGTTAAATTTTTCTTGTTTCTTTTCCTTTTTTTTTTTTTTTTTTCTCAGTTAAAAATTTTTTTTTTTTTTTATTTTTTTTTTCTCAGTTAAAATTTTTTTTTAGTAAAAATTTTTTTTTTTTTAGTAAACATTTTTTTTTTTTTTTTAGTAAAACATTTTTTTTTTTTCTTAGTAAAAAATTTTTTTTTTTTTTAGTTAAATTTTTTTTTTTTTTTTTCTTTTATATTTAATTTAATCCATTTTCACCTTCTATTTGTAAATTTTAAATCTCAAAATCTAAATTTCATATTTTCTTGTTTTTAAAGTAATTTCCTTGATGAGTTTTTTATTCATGTTTATTAATTTTTAAATATATTTCAAAAGATTTTTTTAATGATAGGGTATCACAATATACTTGAGATAAAATATATTTGTGGTTTCTTGAACATCGCTGTTAAATGTGAATATGTACAATTCATTTTTGTGAGGCGAGGTCCCTGAAAACCCTGCTGATTGATCATTATGATCCATATGTTGAATTAATCAAGGGGTGTGGGGACCTACATATTTATGTATATATAAGGCATACCACTTCATATGATTGTTGCTACCTGAGGAAGGGGGAACATTTAACCTCGAAACGCGTTGTGGCTTATAATCTTGCAATAAAAAAAGTTTTTTGGAACAATACCATCATCTTTATGAACTTTAATAGCAGCGCAGCCAACACCGTGGTTTTTTCTTTATCCCCAAATCCATTGCCTAGCATCACCCTCTTTTGGTTGATTTACAGGTGTACTGCTCTGGTACATGACTATTGAATTGTCAATCATCCAAAGGAGGGTGGAACTAGGCAGGGAATACAGCATGAGGCTGAGAAGCTGTAAGTGCATCGTCACACCCCAATGCACTTCTAGCTTCTCACCCTCTCTCTGTATTCAGAGCAAAGCCAAAGCACCAGGGCAAATCGGGAAGAGCCGGGTACAGTCCCAGAACTGTCGCATCTAATGTATGCGGCAATTCTGGGCGGCTGTTGGCTGATATTGTTAGGCTGGGGGGCTCCCCATAACGTGGAGCTCCCCATCCTGAGAATACCAGCCTTCAGCCGTATGGCTTTATTTGGCTGGCATTAAAATTGGGGGGAACCGCACGCCAGTTTTTTTAATTATTTATTTATTTATTTTACTGCACAGTATAGACACGCCCACCGGCTGCTGTGATTGGGTGCAGTGAGACACCTGTCACTCAGCGTGGTGGCGTGTCTCACTGCAACCAATCATAGGCGCCGGTGGGCGGGGAAAGCAGGGAATACGAGATTGTTTAATGAGCGGCCGGCTTTTTCAAAATAGTAAAAGCCGCCGCAGCAGTGTGAATGCCGTGCAGCGCCGCGCCGGGGATCGGGGATCGGTGAGTATGAGAGGGGGGGGAACTTCAGTCACTCGGGGGATTAGCGGTCACCGGTGAATCCTTCACAGGTGACTGCTAATCAGTGCTAGACACAGACAGAGCCGCGGTATGAGGATGAAGTCGGGTGAAGTTCACCCGAGTTCATTCTCATCGCGCAACTCTGACATTTATAAACGACATTGTGCATCACACACACACGGACATTCCACGTACACATACACGTTCATTCCATACGCACACACGGACGTTCTACACACAAACACGGCTAGCATACGCAATTCACACAGATGCCACACGGACCATAAAAACGGACACAAAAATGGGACACGGACCCGAAAAACGGTCCGTAACACACGTGCTTGTTTTTCACGGACGTGTGAAGGGGGCCTATGGGAGAGCGC
Organism: Anomaloglossus baeobatrachus; assembly: GCF_048569485.1. NCBI lineage: Eukaryota > Metazoa > Chordata > Amphibia > Anura > Aromobatidae > Anomaloglossus > Anomaloglossus baeobatrachus. Next base: position 170,385,889 of record NC_134363.1, on the reverse strand, counting down.
TGTTCCAGCAGCATACACTGGTTACATCGGCTGCAGGAGGTAACAGATGAACAGCTGGATTGTTATGGTCAGATTCCTATTAATTACTTGATTACTTATCCTAAGGATTATGTAGCTAAAATGTAACTTTGGGGTTAAGGAAAATCTCAGAACAGAATTCTCCTTGATCCCAAGGTTACATTTCAGCTACATATTGCTGGCTGCTGTGAGTAAGAACTATTAATAAAGAGTTTCTACCAGTTATCGTACACTTTGTTGTGGTTGCTGCTATGAAGAACCTAATAATTACTTGTCTTATATAAACCTATAATTATTATCTAAGTTAAGGAAACCTAAATCATCAGGAAATTAATTATTTATGTAACTCGTTTATATAGCACCAATAATAGCCCAGC
>NC_134363.1:170377994-170380494 GCF_048569485.1 Anomaloglossus baeobatrachus | reverse complement strand
GCACTCAGCGGCTCTGAGCTGGGTGTTTTGTCTACATTGGCAGAGCTGCCGAGCTCAGTGATTGTCCGCAGTGCTGGTGACGTGAGGTCAGGGCTGCAGCTAATATCAGATACCAGGAGCAGCAGTTGAGGCTCAGCGCTGGACCTGGGGAAGATGAGGAAAGCACAGTTTTATTTTGATAACACACTGCGCCTGGGGACCTGTATTTTCTGAAAGAGGACAAACCCTTTAAGAATCAGTCTCACTGCTGTCCCTGAGTGTTTGTCGCCTTCTTCTGCTGTTTGCATTATTTACAATATAATCACCCGCGGGCTCCGCGCAGGTAACAGTCTATTATCTTATAAATGAATTACGGTTTTATTTCCGCAAACTCCGGTGAATGAGACAAAGTCTCCATTGTTATTACCGCGGATTTGTCAGTCTGGCCGCGCTCCAGACGCCGGTGCATGCCAGACCCTGGCCGCTGTACCACTGCAACCTGCCATTGTAACAGTGTAAAATTCAGTCTAAAAGTGAAATCAGCCGGGTCAGACAATGACCCGATATAAACGGGGTCAATCCAAGGGTCCAGCCGCGGACAGAAGGATCGGGGGATCCTGGATTTGGCAGATCCCTTCATTTTAATGACATAACCCACTGCTGGGAGCCTATACCTCACATTGAATTAAAGGGAAAATGCAACCAGAAAATGAGCTATTGTTTAAATCAGGTTTTATTCATAACTATTTATAGAACCCAGCGCTGCTCGGGAGAGTAACTAAGCAATGCTCTCCCTCTCTGTCTGTCTCTCTGTCTCTGTCTGTGTCTCTGTCTGTATCTCTCTCTGTCTGTCTGTCTCTGTCTGTATCTCTCTGTCTCTCTGTCTGTCTGTCTGTCTGTCTCTGTCTGTCTCTCTCTGTGTCTCTCTGTCTGTGTCTCTGTCTCTCTGTCTCTCTCTGTCTCTGTATCTCTCTCTGTCTGTCTCTGTCTGTGTCTCTCTGTGTCTGTCTCTGTCTGTCTGTCTCTCTCTGTCTCTGTCTGTATCTCTCTCTGTCTGTCTGTCTTTGTCTGTCTCTCTCTGTCTCTGTCTGTATCTCTCTCTGTCTGTCTCTGTCTGTCTGTCTCTCTCTGTCTGTATCTCTCTCTGTCTGTCTGTCTCTGTCTGTCTCTGTCTGTATCTCTCTCTGTCTGTCTCTGTCTCTCTCTGTGTCTCTGTCTCTCTCTGTGTCTCTCTGTCTGTGTCTCTGTCTCTCTCTGTGTCTCTGCCTCTCTGTCCATCTCTATCACTGTTTTTCTCTCTGTCTGCCTCTCTCCCTCTCTGTCTTTGTCTGTCTCTGTCTCTTCATCCGTCTCTCTCTATTTGCCTCTTTCCGTCTGCCTCTTTCTCTGTCTCTCTCTGTCTGTCTGTCTCTCTATATCTCTCTTTTTGTCTCTTTGTTTGTCTCTCTGTCTCTCTCTGTCTCTCACTCTCTGCCTCTGTCTGTCTTTCCATCTCTGTCTTTCTCTCTGTCTCTCTCTGTCTGTTTGTGTCCCTCTGTCTGTCTGCCTCTCTCTGTTTTTCTCTGTCTCTCTCTGTCTCTCTGTCTTTCTGTCTCTCTCTGTCTGTCTGTGTCTCTCTGTCTCTGTCTCTATCTTGCTCTCTGTATCTTTCTCGGCCTGTCTCTCTCTCTCCATCTCTCTCCATCTCTGTCTCTCTCTGTCTCTCTATCTGTCTCTAGCTGTCTGTGTCTCTCTGTCTCTCTCTATCTGTCTCTCTCCCTGTCTGCCTCTCTCTCTGTTTGTCTCTCTCTCTCCATCTCTCTCCATCTCTGTCTCTCTCTGTCTCTCTATCTGTCTCTAGCTGTCTGTGTCTCTCTGTCTCTCTCTATCTGTCTCTCTCCCTGTCTGCCTCTCTCTCTGTTTGTCTCTGTCTCTCCATCTCTGTCTCTGTCTCTGTCTCTATCTGCCTCTCTTTGTCTGTCTGTTTTTCTCCCTGTCTCTATCTCTCTCTCTGTCTCTTTCCCTGTCTCTCTGTCTCTCTCTAATCATCTCTCCACTGATATCATATTACCTCACACATAAGCTTCTTATACTAAGAATCACTGTATATAAAAAAAAAAATTGAAATTTTGTTATTCTCAAACTGACCACTGGGCATAATAATAAACTCATACTTCATGTTCTGTACGGAAAACATTTCAGCAATCTCATAATCATCACAGACAATAGTAGGTAATATCTCTAAAGTACATATCTGAAGTAGTTAATACAATCTTGCATTCACAATAGGTGATGTCACAGCTCACCTCTTCCTCCTCCTGTACAATAACTCATAACACATCTATAAATAGTAGATAACGCAGGATCCACCATTCACAATAGGTGATGTCCCAGCTCACCTCCTCCTCCTGTACAATGACTGTTAACACCTCTATATACAGTAGTTAACACAGCATCCACCATTCACAATAGGTGATATCACAGCTCACCTCCTCCTCTACAATGACTGATAATACCTCTATATACAGTAGATAACACAGGA
>NC_134363.1:170310494-170372994 GCF_048569485.1 Anomaloglossus baeobatrachus | reverse complement strand
CCCGGGCCGCGCGCACGCGCATTAGGGCGCGCGCGCGGTCACTGACCCTTTCTTAAAGGGCCAGCGCCCATTAACAGGAAATGAGGTTAGACAGGTACGGGGTATAAAGGGGGTTCTTGTCCAAGGGGGCGGGGCCGGATCTTCGTGTTCCCTGAGCTAGGAGTCAGGTCTCCTGGTGTTACTGTGCTCGTACTCACCTATCTCTCTTTGTAGAGCCGTGCCTGCTTCGCCATCCAGTCTGCCGTATCCTGAAACCCGAACGCTGTCCATCTGCCATCCTGACAGTCCGCACCACCTCGGATCCCTGCGGTGACCCGTCTTCTTGCTCCCAAGGTTCCGGACCCCGCCTGACATCATCTCGGCTTCCGAACCGGAGCTGCGTCACCCGGACTACCACCCGTAACTCCGTAGTCCCAGGGACTTCTCCGCTATACCTGTGTGCAAGGACTGCTCTGCTGTTTCTAGTGCTCCAGCTGCCGGACTCTTTGCTACCATCTAGGAGTTCGGTCCAGTGGATCCACCTCCTGGGCCTGCCCGTACACCTGGCCCTGACAGTAAGATCAGGCCATGGATCCCGCTGCAGCACTATTGGCCCTGCAAGAGGAACTCCAACGCCAGCGTGAAGTCCAGACCCGCATGCTGCAATTTATGACCTCCGTGGACACTCGCCTGTACACATTACAAGCATCAATGACACCTGCAGCACCCAGGTCTCCCACTAGGCAATCCACGGCTCCCGCACCAGTGGCAGCCGCGTCGGATGCTTCCCGACTCCGTTTGGCGTCACCTCCTCGTTATGCTGGAGATCCCAAGACCTGCAGGGGCTTCATAAACCAATGCTCCCTTCACTTCACGCAGCTGCCCCATCTGTTCGCCTCCGACCAAGCCAAGGTCGCCTTTATAATGTCTCACCTGGAGGGCGAGGCACTGGCGTGGATGAACCCCTTGTGGGAGAAGGAGGACCCCATGACCAAGGATCTTCAAGAGTTCCTGCAGGCCTTTCGCAGTACCTTTGACGAGCCGGGACGCGCCTCTGCGTCTGCTTCATCACTTCTCCGCCTACGTCAAGGAACACTGACGGTGGGCCAATACGCCATCCGTTTCCGCACTTTGGCTTCTGAACTCGGGTGGAATAATGAGGCCCTGACAGCCGCCTTCTGGGAAGGACTGTCAAGTCGCATCAAAGATGAGTTGGCGGGTCGTGACATGCCCTCCACCCTAGATGCCCTGATTGCCCTAGCCACGCGAGTGGACATTCGTTTTCAGGAGCGCTCCAAAGAGCTGGTTCGTGAGCGACGTGCGGTACAGCACTCCTCTCCGCCACAGAAGTCCTCTGTGCCACAGTCATCTACAGCTGGGATTCCTGTCCACGAACCCATGCAGGTTGATCGAGTACGACAGTCTGACCAACGTCGAGCAGAGCGGCTCGCCAAGGGCCTCTGCTTTTACTGCGGAGGGGACACACATCTCCTACGCTCCTGTCCGGAAAGGCCGGGAAACTCCAAAGCCTAGGGTTGGTAGGAGAGGCCACCCTAGGTGCTGGGACTCTCTCCGACCCAGTTATGTGGACGGTACAAGTATCAACAGGAGAGACGCGCTTCACGGCTGAGGCATACCTCGACTCCGGAGCAGCAGGCAATTTTATCCAGCAGGCCACGGTGGACAAATACCAGCTGCCTGTTACTCTACTCGAGAAGCCCCTACTGATTGCCTCGGTGGATGGGAGACCCCTCTCTGATACCATCTCCTGGATCACGAAGCCGGTGGAACTGCGTATCGGTGCTCTGCACACCGAGAACATCGCTCTCTACGTCCTTCCACACATGTCCCACCAAGTCCTGCTGGGACTTCCTTGGTTGCGAACACACGAACCCTCAGTCAACTGGGGTACTGGCGAAATCACCCGTTGGGGCTCTGCCTGTCATGAGAGATGTCTAAAGTCTATACAACCAGTCCGACGACCTCCGGTTCCTGAGAACCTACCGGGTCTGCCCTCGGCCTATTGGTCCTTCACGGACGTTTTTGACAAGAAGGAGTCTGAGGTACTTCCGCCACACCGTCCCTACGATTGCGCCATTGACCTGCTCCCAGGAACAACACCACCTCGAGGACGGATATATCCGTTGTCTCCAGCCGAAACCAGGGCCATGTCCACCTACATCATGGAAAGCCTGGCAAAGGGATTCATCCGGAGATCCTCCTCTCCTGCGGGAGCAGGCTTCTTCTTCGTTAAGAAGAAAGAGGGTGACCTTCGCCCATGCATTGACTACCGGGGCTTGAATCAGATTACTATAAAAAACAAGTACCCCCTACCGCTCATCCCCGAACTGTTCGATCGGCTCAGAGGAGCCCGTGTGTTCACCAAACTGGATCTTCGGGGTGCCTACAACCTAGTTCGTATCCGCTCTGGGGACGAATGGAAGACCGCGTTTAATACTCGCGATGGGCACTATGAATACTGTGTGATGCCCTTCGGTCTGTGTAACGCTCCTGCCGTATTCCAAGAACTGGTGAACGACATTTTCCGGGACCTCCTCTACGTATGTGTCGTAGTTTATCTGGATGACATTCTTGTTTTCTCTCCGGACCTCCAGACCCACAGAGAGAACGTAAAGCTGGTTCTACAAAGACTGAGAGAGAATCGTCTCTACGCCAAATATGAGAAGTGCGTCTTTGAGCAGTCTTCTCTTCCTTTCCTGGGATACATCATCTCGGGGACTGGGCTGCAGATGGATCCCAAGAAGGTCTCCGCCATTCTCAACTGGCCTCCCCCTTCTGGACTGAAGGCAATCCAACGGTTCCTGGGATTCGCCAACTACTACCGCCAGTTTATTCCTCACTTCTCCGCCCTGCCTGCTCCTCTCTCCGCTTTGACCAAAAAGGAGGCTAATCCAAAGGACTGGTCACCTGCGGCCGACGCCGCATTTTGCTCCCTGAAGCGAGCATTCGCCTCCTCTCCTGTACTCCACCGACCAGAGTTAAACCGCCAGTTCACCTTAGAGGTGGATGCTTCCTCCTCAGGAGCCGGAGCAGTGCTCATGCAAAAATCCTCCTCCGGGAAGATGGTGACTTGCGGTTTCTTCTCTAAAAGCTTCTCAGCACCTGAACGTAATTACACCATCGGTGACCGAGAGCTATTAGCGGTCAAACTGGCTCTGGAGGAGTGGCGCTACCTCCTGGAAGGAGCAGTGTACCCCGTGATTATCTACACGGACCACAAGAACCTGGAATACCTGCGGTCCGCTCAGCGACTGAACCCACGGCAAGCCAGGTGGTCCTTATTCTTTGCCAGGTTTGACTTCCAGCTTCATTTCCGACCCGCGGACAAGAATATACGCGCTGATGCCTTGTCTAGGTCTCTCATGCCCCTGGAGCAGGAGGAAGAGACTATCCAACCTATCATCTCTCCTAACAAGATTGTTCCGGTGGCTCCTGTCACTCTGGCCCAGATACCACCCGGGAAGACCTATGTCTCTGAGACCGACAGGGAAAAAGTGTTACACTGGGGTCATGCCTCGAAAACAGCCGGCCATGCAGGCCAGAAGAGAACATGGGGTGCGATTGTACGCCATTACTGGTGGCCATCCCTTCGCACGGACATTGCCGCCTTTGTCTCTGCCTGCCCCTCTTGTGCCAGGAACAAGACGCCCAAACACCTGCCCTATGGCCGTCTTCTGCCTCTGCCGATACCCTCAGTTCCATGGCAACACATAGCGATGGACTTTATTACGGACTTGCCAGTATCCTCCGGACACACAGTCATATGGGTCGTGGTGGATCGGTTCTCCAAAATGGCTCACTTCGTCCCTATGCCCGGACTGCCCTCTGCTCAGGAACTCGCGGAAGCCTATATACAACACATCTTTCGCTTACATGGCTTTCCTTCCCACATCGTGTCCGACAGAGGAACTCAGTTCACCTCCCGCTTCTGGAGGGCTCTCTGCAAACATCTGGGAGTGACTCTGGACTTTTCTTCCGCTTACCATCCTCAGTCTAATGGCCAAGTGGAGAGGGTCAATCAAATCTTGACATCCTTCTTACGTCACTATGTCAACGCCCATCACGACGACTGGTTCACGCTTCTGCCTTGGGCTGAGTTCTCCCATAACCACCACGTCAGTGAGTCGTCCTCCAAATCTCCCTTCCATGTCGTTTACGGACTACAGCCTTCCGTCCCGTTGCCTATATCCCCTTCTTCGGATGTCCCTGCTGCTGATACTGTAGCCCGTGACTTCGCTACCATTTGGGACTCTGTCAAGGCGTCCCTTGGGCGCGCTTCCCAGCGGATGAAGAAACACGCTGACAAAAGGCGTCTAGACCCTCCGTGTTTCTCTCCTGGTGACCTGGTCTGGCTTGCTTCCCAGTACATCCGACTGAAGATTCCTTCCTACAAGCTGGGTCCTCGCTACATCGGGCCATTTAAGGTCCTCAGCAAGATCAATGAGGTCTCCTACAAACTGAAGCTTCCGGCCACGATGAGAATACCCAACTCCTTCCACGTCTCTCTCCTCAAGCCGGTGTTCCTTGGTCCCTTCTCCGCTGCTGCCAGCCCGGCTCCTCCTCCTATTGCTGAGGACGACATCTACGCGGTAAGAGATATCGTGGCCATGAAGACTGTTCGTGGCCGGCAGTTCTTCCTGGTGGACTGGGAGGGGTATGGTCCTGAGGATAGATCCTGGGAACCCAGGGAGAATGTGGGCACTCCTCTGATCCGTGCCTTCATGTCTCGGTTGCGGGGAGGGGGGCGTGGGGGGGGGGGTACTGTCACGCTCCCCGGGTCCTCGGCTCCCCTTCCCGGGTCCCCTGCCCCGCTCCCCGGCTCACCTGCCACGCTCCCCGCGTCCCAGTCCCTGGTGCCCGTCCTTCCTGGGCTTCCTGGCCGCCGATCCCGGCGCCCGACGGCCTCCCAGGCCCTGCTCGGCTCCCCTGCGTCCTCCTCTCAGCCTCCTTCCCTGGCTTCTGGCACCCGGGCCGCGCGCACGCGCATTAGGGCGCGCGCGCGGTCACTGACCCTTTCTTAAAGGGCCAGCGCCCATTAACAGGAAATGAGGTTAGACAGGTACGGGGTATAAAGGGGGTTCTTGTCCAAGGGGGCGGGGCCTGATCTTCGTGTTCCCTGAGCTAGGAGTCAGGTCTCCTGGTGTTACTGTGCTCGTACTCACCTATCTCTCTTTGTAGAGCCGTGCCTGCTTCGCCATCCAGTCTGCCGTATCCTGAAACCCGAACGCTGTCCATCTGCCATCCTGACAGTCCGCACCACCTCGGATCCCTGCGGTGACCCGTCTTCTTGCTCCCAAGGTTCCGGACCCCGCCTGACATCATCTCGGCTTCCGAACCGGAGCTGCGTCACCCGGACTACCACCCGTAACTCCGTAGTCCCAGGGACTTCTCCGCTATACCTGTGTGCAAGGACTGCTCTGCTGTTTCTAGTGCTCCAGCTGCCGGACTCTTTGCTACCATCTAGGAGTTCGGTCCAGTGGATCCACCTCCTGGGCCTGCCCGTACACCTGGCCCTGACAGATGGACATCCTGACCTCACCGGCCAGTGGGATCGATAGGACTGTCAGTGTCACTAATGGTCCAATTGACCACCCAATCTGTAGAGGACCAATTACCCAATGGTTTGGGGGCCAATGGGCTCTCTAGTTAAATCTTCCTGGTGTTCCCCACTTATCTAACCCCTAGATACCCCACTGGGCTGACCACTTGACTGCCCAGGTTTCTCGCTCTATCTCCCTTTTTGTTGTTGCCTGGTTCTGAATGTCTCAGTCTCTTTGGTTCTGATCCGGAATGTTAAAATTACTTTATCCTCACCTCACTCATCTCAACTCAGGAGCCACTAGAGCAAATCCAGATCTTTGGGGTGACTTAATGAAAACCAGGGTGCTCCTGGTGATCTCCTAGCACGGTGACCAGTGCAAAGTTGGTCCTTGGATGCCCATTTTGAATTGACGTATTAAATAATATTGATAGTAAAACAAGGCAGCAAAACACTTCCAGGAAACTCCCTGACAACGGCAAGGACAGATGTGGTTATTATCGGTATATTGGTACCAGCCACGCCAAGAAAAAACCGGCAGAGAACATCTCAAGGGCTTTACTAGCAATGGAGCCCAAGGGTTGGACGCAAGGACGGCATGGAAAAAATTTAGCTAGGACTTTCTTAACTTTTTGTATCAATCAAATGCAAGAACAATCAACACTATATAAACTTTTGATAACAATAGAAGTGACATTTTAGGAATCAAGGCCGGTTGCAAATACAAGTCGAAAGTTCTTACCGGAGTGTTGTCCATTAATGAAGGCGAGAAGATCAGATGAGAAGAAGATGGGTCATCTCAGTTTTTCTCAAGTCAAGCAAAACGTTTGGCACTTTAGTTTCTTCGGTTGTTCGCCCACTGGTCCGGCACGCCCAAGGTGAGGGCACTATCGTAAGGTGATGCTTCTATCGGAAGTAATGGTGGATCAGTTTACGCCACTGTTGCTTGGTTTCCCAGGTAAGGCTTAAGCTTATGTCCTGTGGTCAGAGGTAAAGTGCGTCTTCTCGGTGATCCAGTGAGTGCCAACCCTCTTCTTCCTCCTCCTTTCTCTGTCCCTGGCACAAGGAGTCCTCTTCTCTTGTGTTGCTTGCCTTTTTTTTCTCCTGTCCCAAGAAGCATCCCAGCTCTCCTCCTCCCTCTCAGGTAATTTCAATCCTGTCCTCATTCCCTCCCAAAACTCACCCAACCTGTCGCACCGGCCTCTGGCATCATCCGAGCCCCGTCACCGCTCCACTAATCCTACATTTTCACAAGTAAGCTGTGGGTGGCATCTAGAGCCGTGGCACAGTACAAGAGGAAAGTTCAAGGTGTCACTTTCATAGTTCAGCATGGCAGCCAAAACGCTCAACACCTTCTCAGATTCATCAATAAGTCATATATTATATATAGCAGGGTACAATAAGGTAGGGTCAAGTAGGACTTTGTAGGCTATGAATAAAGGGGACTACCATACAAGTTCCAGACCTAAGGATCCATCAACCCAACACTTGGACCTCCACTGAGCTAGCAAATGGGGCTCGGAAGTCCTCCATTGGAATAAAGCGATGGCCTGTGGAGGTTAGTTGTCTACAGAGCTTGGCTGCCCATTACTCCCTGGTAGTGCCATAGAAAACGGGCATTTCAGAGCCCTTTTGTCAGGATGGGTGGACACCTGACTACTGGATAGGTGATGACTTTTTGGATATGTGTACATGTTGCAGATTTGGTGCATACATTATCTGCATCAAATCTGCACTTTCTGGCAGAAAAATGTACCAATAAAACACATTTGTTTTTGGAGCCTTTTTGCTACTTTTTTGTGCCATGCGTTTTTGATCATTATTTTTTTTTGTGTTTTTTTGGTGTAGTTTTGTGCCATTTGTTTATTATGCATTTTTGGTCCTTTTTTTGGTACTTTATTGCCATGCGTTTTTGGTGTATTTTTCGTACTTTTTTGTACCATGCATTTTGGGTGCATTTTGTGGTCCTTTTTGGTCCTTTTTTGGTACTTTTTGTGCCTTGTGTTTTTGGTGTATTTTTGGTACTTTTTTGTGCCATGCGTTTTTGGTGCATTTTTTGGTCCTTTTTTGGTATTTTTTTTTGTGCCATGTGTTTTTGGTGCATTTTTGGTGCATTTTTGTGCCATCCATTATTGGTCCTTTTTAATACTTTTTTGTACCATGCGTTTTTGGTGTATTTTTGGTACTTTTTTGGTGGTTTTTGTACCATGCATTTTTGGTGCATTTTTTGGTCCTTTTTTGATGCATTTTTGTGCCATTTGTTTTTGGTGCATTTTTGGTCCTTTTTTGGTACTTTCTTGTGCCATGCGTTTTTTGTGTATTTTTGGTGCTTTTTTGTGCCATGCGTTTTTTGCTGCATTTTTAGTCCTTTTTTGGTGCATTTTTGTGCCATGCGTTTTTCTTAGTAAAGTCAAGGGGTGAAGGGCTAAAAAATCGCAGGAAAAACGCATCAATAATTGACATGCTGTAGATTATTTTTCTGCACAAAATCTGCAAGGAAAAAAAAAACAATGTGCGCACAGCACATTAGAATTCTCATTAACTTTACTGGCATAAGGATAGACGGGTAGATTTGGGACAAAATCTGCACCAAATCTGCATAAAAAAAACCGCATTAAAAACACCGTGTGCACACCGCCTAAATCTTTCTGCAGCCAAACCTTTTCTTGTGACAAGAAGTCTCCTGGTGGTCTTCTGCGTTTTTAGTGCCATTGTTTGAGCGGTTTTTGGTGCAGCTTTTATTCTGTCTTTGCTATGTTTTGGGGTTTTTTTTACTTTGTGTTTTTGCACTCCCTCAATGACCTGTGGAAAAAAAATGCTGAAAGAATTGACATGCTGATTCTTTAAAAACGCAGCAAAAACCAAGTAGGTTGACAAAACAGTCAGAAAAAAATCTGCAGGTGTTTTGTATGTGTGTGCATGAAATTTTAGGAATCTCAGACCTTGCTGGGACTGTGAATACAGCGTTTTATTAGCAGGGATTTGTATTAAAACAAGGCAAAAACCGTGCTAAAAAATGCAGCAAAAACGTCCTGTGTGAACATATTAGGTTGATTCCAACACAAGACAGAATTCCTCGTCAGCACGCAACAAAGTAGAGATATCTTTGATTGCAATTGTTTTCAAAGCCAGCCCCCTTCTGTTTCCCAGCAAATGTATAGATATAAAAGGGGGCTGGCTTAGCTGTTGGAAACACATCAAGCTACCCAGCCCCCTTAATATACAGCTTTGGTTACGACCCAACGGAGGAAATGATGTCCTATGTCCAAGAACGAGAAGTTAAACTAAGAGCAAAAAGCAAATATATATATATATATATATATATATATATATATATATATATATATATAAAAGTAATGTGTAACAAACATTGTTTACAACTTCCTTGTGTTATGTAAACATAAAAAAAACAAATAGAAATAAAGTTAAAACAAAGAAATACAAAAATATCCAACACAATGTAACAAAGTTCGGACTCCAAGAGCTGCAGACAGTTTTTTTCTGCATTTTTGCTAAATGAAACCAACTTTATTTTAAATGTACATGTACTGTAGACAAATGACACACTAAAAACGCATCAAAAACTCAGCATAAAAGCAGCAAAAATGCCGCAAAAGCAGAGCGAAAAATTAGCAAAAAAATGCCGCAAAAAACACAGCAAAAAACACAGCAAAAATGTAGCAAAAATAGCAAGAAAAGTAGCAAAAATGCAGCAAAAAACACAGCAAAAAGTAGCAAAAATGCAGCAAAAATGTAGCAAAAAAAAGCAAAAAAAATAGCAAAAAAACAGCAAAAATGTAGCAAAAAATAGCAAAAAAAGTAGCAAAAATGCAGCAAAAATGTAGCAAAAAATAGCAAAACAAAACTAGCAAAAATGCAGCAAAAAATAGCAAAAAAGTAGCAAAAATGCAGCAAAAATGTAGCAAAAAATAGCAAAAAAAAAACTAGCAAAAAAGTAGCAAAAATGCAGCAAAAATGTAGCAAATAATAGCAAAAAAACTAGCAAAAATGCAGCAAAAAATAGCAAAAAAGTAGCAAAAATGCAGCAAAAATGTAGCAAAAAATAGCAAAAAAACCTAGCAAAAATGCAGCAAAAAATAGTAAAAAAGTAGCAAAAATGCAGCAAAAATGTAGCAAAAAATGGCAAAAAACCTAGCAAAAATGCAGCAAAAAATAGTAAAAAAGTAGCAAAAATGCAGCAAAAATGCAGCAAAAAATAGCAAAAAAGTAGCAAAAATGCAGCAAAAAACACAGCAAAAACGTAGCAAAAAATAGCAAAAAATGGTAGCAAAAATGCAGCAAAAATGTAGCAAAAAATAGCAAACAAAGCTAGCAAAAATGCAGCAAAAAACAGTAAAAATGTAGCAAAAAATAGCAAAAAAAGTAGCAAAAATGCAGCAAAAACTACAGCAAAAAATGGCAAAAAAGTAGCAAAAAAACACAGCAAAAAAAAGTAGCAAAGAATGGCAAAAAAGTAGCAAAAATGCAGCAAAAACCACAGGAAAAAATAGCAAAAATAAGTAGCAAAAATGCAAATTTTTTTACTGCAAAGAGATCAGGTTTTGCTGCCAAAAGACACATGGAAAAAATGCACTGTGTGCACATAGTCTTACATAGGAAGAGCTCAGCAGAAAAGAGTTCACACTTCAGGAGAAATCCATGATGATTTCATACACTGTGAATAATTAAGACATGGGTATTAAATAAAATGTAAACTGGATGGAAGTAAAATGGGATATGGTCTTCATCTTCGTCCATGTAATAATGTTAAAGATTCATAAAATTGTTTCCTCGTTTCAATTATAGCGGTTACAAGGGTAGAAACTGCACTTGGGACTTGATGCCTGAAGGTTTGGTGCCACAGCAATATTATAAACGGCATGTGTATGTGTGATAGAACAATGACATCTATAGCAATTATTTGATTTTTCTTACAGGCAAAATATATCTTTGTACCGTGTTAGCAAGTAGAGATAACAAAAATTGTTTAAAAGAACTGAGAGTCCTCAGTGGTTAATGAAGAGACTACTCAGGCTCTTCATCAGGCTCAGTACTTCTCTCAGTGCCAGCAGGACTTCTCATTGCTTGGACTACAATGTCACGTGCACGGCAGTCCGGCACACCCCCTTCTCTGATTGACACCTCTCTGTTAATGACAATCTCTGTAGAGAGCCTGGTGTGGGCGGGGTTTTCTTTCTCAGCTCTGCTGCATGGCTAAATCTAAAAATTCTGATTGTGTCAGAACGGCTGCAGCCAGTAATCTAAGTGATACATCGTTGGATTCAGAATCTCTTTGCCTACATCATGCTGCTCTCAGAAACTGACAGATTTCTTTTACCTACTGACCAGAGCCAGATGTCAGCTCTCTTCCTGCACATCTCCAACTCAGACAGGAATACCTTTTAAGGGACCAGAGGCCAATAGATTGCATTCAATATATTTAGATATATAGATAAGATATATTTACTCTTCCTGTTTTTTTGCTTTATTCTCATGGTAGTAGTAAGTGCAGCCTGATCCAGGTGTATAAACCAGTGCGACGGCTGAATGATTCACAACCTCACCCAAAAGCTGCAGAACAACAATAGCCGGCGCGCAGTCACAAAATGACAGCTGCAAAAATAATGTGGAGCCCTCGAAAAACATTTATCACCTGTCGGATATTTTCTACACTCATATAACATGTCTGCTCATCCTCGAAATATTGTCAAAACACACATTGATCCCTTCCAATACTCAGGTGATCCCCGCTGGGCCCCTAGTTCTTTCTTCCTGCTCAAATGCGATGTCACTGCTGCAGCCAATCAGTGGATAACGGCGCCTCCTACAGGTAGAGGAGGTGGGGGGGACTCTGGCATCATTCAAGCAAAGCCTGTGTGACTGCTGCAGGCTATCAATAGCTGCTGATCGACTGCAGCGGTCACACTTCCTGGGGCCAATACTCGGATGGAAAAGGAAAGTGTAACCGCTGCAGACAATCAGTGGCTACCGGCGCCCCCTACAGGTAGAGGAAGTGGAGAGGGGGGACTCCGTCATCATTCTAGCGAAGCCCGTGTGACCACTGCAGTCTATCAATAGCTGCTGATTGACTGCAGCGGTCCCACTTCTTGGGGCCAACACTCAGATGTCCCAGGAAAGTGTAACTGCTGCGGCCAATCAGTGGCTAGCAGCGCCCCCTACATGTAGAGGAAGTGAGGAGGGGGGACTTTGGCATCAATCTAGTGAAATCCATGTGATCACTGCAATCTATCAATAGCTGCTGATCGACTGCAAACTCCGACCGATCAACTCCGGGAAAGTTTAACCGCTGTAGCCAATCAGTAGCTACCGGCACCCCCTACAAGTAGAGGAAACATGGGGACTCCAGCATCATTCTAGCGAAGCCTGTATGACCCCTGCAGTCTATCAATAGCTACTGATCGGCTGCAGCGCTCACACTTCCTGGGGCCGAAACTTAGATGTTGCAGGAAAATGTAACCGCTGCAGCCCATCAGCAGTTACTGCTATTTTTTAGGCTGTTATTTATGTGTACAGTAAATCATCTGATGATGGCTGTCCTGTTTACACGAGTCAAAGGACCACAACACAAATCAGTCCCAGCTCAGTCCTCGGACATGAGGAGGTGATTCCCAAATGACTCATTTATTTTTACAGATTCTCATTTTTTGTTGATTTAAAGAGGAAATATCTTCTTCATCACATCACGGATGACACCGCAACGGCGAGTCTCCCGAAATATCTTATCAGCTGCTAATTGTGGATGTGAAGGGGTTAAACACCTGGTCCTCATTAGTATAAGGACCTGGTAAAGCGCCCGTAGACCCAGACGGGTGACGTCACCATCCGGCCGCTCGTTACTCACCGGGGCGGGCGGAACCAGATCTTCACAATTTCCACTAATCTCTTCATATCGTGTCTCGTGCAACAAGTTTATGGGTCGATCTCATGAGACATCCCAAGAATCTCAACAATCACCAGAGACGGGGCCAGAGCCAAGTATCTCAAGGTCTGGAACATTCATTATACACAGTGGAAATGATATATTTATATTTACACTAAAAGTAGAGAAGTGTCGGGGCACATCCTAATCACTGAAATCCGGGACCTCATTTAATTCCATGGCCAATGGGGTATCTTATTGCCCCAATGTATCATACAGCCCCAATGTATCATACTGCCCCAATATATCATACTGCACCGATGTATCATACTGCCCCAATGTATCATACTGCCCCAATGTATCATACTGCCCCAATGTATCACACTGCCCCAATATATTATACTGCCCCAATGTATCATACTGCCCCAATATATTATACTGCCCCAATGTATCATACTGCCCCAATGTATCATACTGCACCGATGTATCATACTGCCCCAATGTATCATACTGCCCCAATGTATCATACTGCCCCAATATATCATACTGCACCGATGTATCATACTGCCCCAATATATCATACTGCACCGATGTATCATACTGCCCCAATGTATCATACTGCCCCAATGTATCATACTGCCCCAATATATCATACTGCACCGAGGTATCATACTGCCCCAATGTATCATACAGCCCCAATGTATCATACTGCACCGATGTATCATACTGCCCCAATATATCATACTGCCCCAATATATCATACTGCACCAATGTATCATACTGCTCCAATGTATCATACTGCCCCAATGTATCATACTGCCCCAATGTATCATACTGCCCCAATGTATCATACTGCCCCAATGTATCATACTGCCCCAATGTATCATACAGCCCCAATGTATCATACTGCCCCAATGTATCATACTGCCCCAATGTATCATACTGCCCCAATGTATCATACAGCCCCAATGTATCATACTGCCCCAATGTATCATACTGCCCCAATGTATTATACTGCCCCAATGTATCATACTGCCCCAATGTATCATACTGCCCCAATATATCATACTGCACCGATGTATCATACTGCTCCAATGTATCATACTGCCCCAATATATCATACTGCACCGATGTATCATACTGCCCCAATGTATCATACAGCCCCAATGTATCATACAGCCCCAATGTATCATACTGCCCCAATATATCATACTGCCCCAATATATCATACTGCCCCAATGTATCATACTGCCCCAATGTATTATACTGCCCCAATGTATCATACTGCCCCAATGTATCATACTGCCCCAATGTATTATACTGCCCCAATATATCATACTGCACCGATGTATTATACTGCCCCAATGTATTATACTGCCCCAATATATCATACTGCACCGATGTATTATACTGCCCCAATGTATTATACTGCCCCAATGTATTATACTGCCCCAATGTATCATACTGCTCCAATGTATCATACTGCCCCAATGTATCATACTGCCCCAATGTATCATACTGCCCCAATATATCATACTGCACCGATGTATTATACTGCCCCAATGTATCATACTGCCCCAATGTATTATACTGCCCCAATATATCATACTGCACCGATGTATTATACTGCCCCAATGTATCATACAGCCCCAATGTATCATACTGCCCCAATGTATTATACTGCCCCAATATATCATACTGCCCCAATGTATCATACTGCCAAAAAATATATCATACTGCCCCAATATATCATACTGCCCCAATGTATCATACTGCCCCAATGTATCATACTGCCCCAATGTATCATACTGCTCCAATGTATCATACTGCCCCAATGTATCATAATGCCCCAATGTATCATACAGCCCCAATGTATCATACTGCCCCAATGTATCATACTGCCCCAATGCCCCAATGTATCATACAGCCCCAATGTATCATACTGCACCGATGTATCATACAGCCCCAATGTATCATACTGCCCCAATGTATCATACTGCCCCAATGTATCATACTGCCCCAATGTATTATACTGCCCCAATATATCATACTGCCCCAATGTATCATACTGCCCCAATATATCATACTGCCCCAATGTATCATACTGCCCCAATGTATCATACTGCCCCAATGTATCATACTGCCCCAATGTATCATACTGCCCCAATGTATCATACTGCTCCAATGTATCATACTGCCCCAATGTATCATACTGCCCCAATGTATCATACTGCCCCAATGTATCATACTGCCCCAATGTATCATACTGCCCCAATGCCCCAATGTATCATACAGCCCCAATGTATCATACTGCACCGATGTATCATACAGCCCCAATGTATCATACTGCACCGATGTATCATACTGCCCCAATGTATCATACTGCCCCAATGTATCATACTGCCCCAATGTATCATACTGCCCCAATGTATCATACTGCCCCAATGTATCATACAGCCCCAATGCCCCAATGTATCATACTACCCCAATGTATCATACTGCCCCAATGTATCATACAGCCCCAATGTATCATACTGCCCCAATGTATCATACTGCCCCAATGTCCCAATGTATCATACTGCCCCAATGTATCATACTGCCCCAATGCCCCAATGTATCATACAGCCCCAATGTATGTATCATACTGCCTCAATGCCCCAATGTATCATACTGCCCCAATGTATCATACTGCCCCAATGCCCTCTGGTGTGTAACATCCAACCCCCCTATGCCGTCTGCCTTTTACTACCATGTGACAGAGCGGCCGGTGGTGCAGAGCTCACTGATACCAGTGCGTCCTGTAATAGGAGACACTGGGGTAATGAGTCCGTTCCTGACATTTCTTCCTCCTGAATCTTCCCCCATCACCTGTGAGTGATATTACTGAGAAGTGGAAGGAATCGCAGCAACTCAGCCACAAAGTGGAGACCCCGTAATGTTACAGAGCGGGGGCCGAGTGCTGAGAAGCAGAAGGGAGAAAAGTCCCCACCGCAATGCCAAGCCATACATCATCAAACAGAATACCGAGCCGTACATCACCAAGCACAATGCCGAGCCATACATCACCAAGCACAATGCCAAGCCATACATCACCAAGCACAATGCCGAGCCGTACATCACCAAGCACAATGCCGAGCCGTACATCACCAAGCACAATGCTGAGCCATACATCACCAAGCACAATGCCGAGCCATACATCACCAAGCACAATGCTGAGCCGTACATCACCAAGCACAATGCCGAGCCGTACATCACCGAGCACAATGCCGAGCCGTACATAACCGAGCACAATGCTGAGCCGTACATCACCAAGCACAATGCTGAGCCATACATCACCAAGCACAATGTAGAACCCCGGATTGAGCGTTGTAAAGCCACCACTGGCCTCTGGAGGATGTCAAGTGCAAAACTGACAACATATGTAGCATAGTACTGTGTGATACAACTGCACATTTTAGAGTGTCCTTTCATTGTGGCCAGTGTAAGGCACATCTGTGCAATAATCATGCTGGCCAGCTTAAGGCGCACCATTGCATTGATCATGCTGTGTAATCTGCATCTTGATCTGCCGCACCTGTGAGGTGGATGCATTATCTCAGCAAAGTAGAAGTGGTCACTAAAAATTAGACAAATTTGTGAACAATATTTTGTTGAAAAAGGCCTTTTACGTGTGACGCCCTGGACTAGCCAGGTAGTCACAGACATAACAACACACACACCCCCTCCCCTGGATAATCTACACCAGTCAAACAAAACCCTTGTTGCCTCCCTCCAGGGTCTGATGTCCACACCAGGTGGGGCAGAGCCAGGTGGTTGGCCCCACCCACCGAGGAGTTCATAGGCCTGGAGGCGGGAGAAAGGCAGTTAGTTAGAGTTCAGTTTTGGAGTTGAGTGGAAGTGGAGTGAGGAGTGGAGAGGAGAAACTGCTAGTGTCTGGGTAGGAGCCCAGGCACTGTCAGCAAGGTCGGCAGACGGTGGTGGCCGTCTGCAGGAGTTAGTGGACCTCTGCGGAACCGTAGGACCGGGATCGGGCGGTGGCCCGCCGGTACCGAACCGGGGAGCGGAGTGAAGCTAAGCACAAAGGCAGGGCCATCGGACACCGACTAGGCTTGGAGCCGCCGACAACGATCAAATCCGAGAGTGACCGGAACCCCAGGGGTTTCCCAACAACCAAGACCCGACAGAAGGCAATAGTCCATACCGTGAGGATACACAGCCACCGCCATAGGCTAGAGATCCAAGGGCCAGCGCCTGCGGGCAAAACGGGCTCCTTCGGCACCTATACGCCGGGGAGCGGACTACCGTTGGGCAACCATCGGAGTCAACACATTGTACACAGGTGCAGGGAAAGACAGCCACCATCAACCTGTCCGGGGAGAGCAAAGACACTGCAGTCGGCTGTGGGACCCGTCCATCCAGCCGTTTGGTTTACTAGAGACTGTGAATTTGTGCCTGAGTGAGTACCACAGTGCCATCCGGCACCGCGCCGCGCTGCCCCTGCACCCTGCACCCCAGCTACCCTGCCTCCCCGTTCCACCACCGGGCCCCGGGATCACCAACCCCTACCCATGGAGGGGACGACATCCTAGCTGCTCCCTACCATCGCTCCCGAGATCCCCGTCACCAGCAGCGATGGTGCCCTTTATCACCACGACCCGTGGGTGGCGTCACAAACTATCTCCCAAAACAAACCACCCCCTTTTCACTCGTGGGCGAGGAGCGCTGCTCGAGTCCCCGGGTCCGGCCCACCGCTCGAGCCACCGAGCAGCAGCAGCAGAAGTCCCCGGACCCAAGCGTGGTGAGCGTGCCCCTCCGCCCGCGACAACTTGGCGTCACGAACAGGATAGAACCAATCTACCTACCGGTAGAAGTGCGCCTTGCAGTCCCCGCCAGTGGCGTCCAGCGCGAAGATTTCTCGCTCGAGCGTCTTCCCCGAGCACTGAAATCGCTAAAGTGAAGCCCTGCCCCCAGAAGAGGGAAGTGCTGGAAAGAACCAAGGGGGGGCGAGTGCAGGTGTACCTGATGTAAACGAAGATATAAAGAGCAGGGACGTCAGGACTCTGCTACACATCCGGTTCCTGGAAGCACAAAACGCCAGTATGTCCACCCCGTCTGAGAGCCCCGAGTCCCCGGAGCCTGCGCCCGGGACAGCGGTGTGGATGAATGCCCAAGTGATGTTGCTGTGCAACCGGGCCCAGGTGTGTGACCTGCTGGATCGCTGGACCGCTGACCTGGAGGAGCTGGCTGTGTTTGTGCTGGCGCATGAAATAGAGGCCATGCTAGTGGAGCTGGTGAGTGACCCACGCCCTTATGTCCCCGGGGCACCGGCCGCTGCGGCTGAAGGACCCGGTCTACCCCTGGCCCCTGCAGGGCCTGCTCCATCGCCCGTGCTGGCCGCCCTTACTTCCCCGCTCAGCCCGCCGCTCCCGATGGGGATGGCGGAGTCCGCGCCGCCGCCCCGCCAGGGCCCGGAGGCCCGAGAGGACGCCGGCCAACCAAATGCTGGAGCGGTTGACTCAGAAGGACCGATGGCGGTCCTCCGTGCACCGACCGATGACGAATCGCCTGCCACTGAGGAGCCACAGGTCTGGGCTCAGTTAGAAACCGTATCTGTCCTGCCGGATCCCGCCCTCAGTCCCCTGGAGTCAGATGACAGTGTGGCGCCCCTGAGGCTTCCGTCGCCACAGGTCATTGCACCCCATCCAGCGGTGTGATGCCCCATTCTGAGAGAGGAAGAGAGTGAACTCCGGTCCCCTGGTAAATCCACACTACACCCATTGCTAGGAACACACTGGGACCAGGGAAAGTGGCAGTTACCCCCCCATGCTGCATGCTGGGAGGGGCCGTAAGACCCATCCCTGCTCCTATAGGGTAGATCAGAGCAACTGGGGAGGTGGGAGGAGCCATCTGAGAGCAGACACAGAGAGGAAGGTCAAGTTTAGTTAGTCTACCTCAGGGAGTGAGAGAGTGAGCATGTAGTTGGAGAAGAAGAACGAGAGAAAGGAGGGAGGAGGAGGCCTGCTGGAGGCAGGCAAGGAGGAGAAAGGAAAGAAAGAAAGAAAGAAAGCTCCAAGTCAGACAGGAGCAGAGAAACAGAAGGAGACGCTTCCTGGTGAAGATCCTGGGACTCGGAGGGTCCAGGTGACACCACGTAGAAGACAGAAGGAGTCGCAGGGCCACGGGTAGTCTGTAGAGCTGTCGGGGCAGTTTAGAGCTACGGTGGCCTGTTCCACAAGAACATCGGTGGAGGGATCAAGCTGCGACAGGGGACGGTCCCTAGAGACTGGAGGAGTGCAAAGATCATCTCCAAACAGTAAAAACCGAGGCCCAGGGAATGTTGTAGACTCCCCGGGCCAGAACCCATAGCAGAACTTACAGAAAAGGGGTAATCAGCCGACAGGTGACCCCCCAGCCTGGAGGCTGTAGTGGAGGCCAAGCCAGGTTTATCCTATCAAAGGCAAGGCTAAGGAAGACAGCAGAAGAAAGAGACACTAAGAGAAGGGTACCGGCTTTCACTCTCAGAATCACCCAGAAACGGCGGAGGTCCCTGACAGTGGTCCCAGCAGTCCAAGGGTCCCTACAGTACTGTGACAAGAAGTGTGAGTAAAGAACTTGAACTGCACCCTTGAAGTGGTCTCTGTTATTTCAGCTGCATAGACATTCACAAGCACCAACTGTGCCCCGGGCATTGCTCCACCTGTGGGGAGTAGTACTACCATTGCTGCCATCACAGAGAAAATTAAAAACATCCGCCAAGAGATCAGCTCCCAGCCACCAAGCCCTGTGAATCCCATCCCTCCCCATATTCCATCCAGCTCACTTTCCACATTTGACCCAGTCACAGAGGAGGAAGTCTCCAGGCTCCTATCCTCCTCTCGTCCTACCACTTGCCCTACTGATCCCTTCCCCACACCTCTACTCCAGTCCCTCTCTCCGGTTGTCGCCACTCACCTAACTAAAATCTTCAATCTCTCTCTCTCTTCGGGTATCTTCCCCTCCTCCCTCAAACACTCTATATTACTCCATTATTAAAAAAACCTTCTCTCGATCCGTCCTGCACAAGCAACTACAGACCAGTCTCCAATCTCTCCTTCATCTCTAAACTCTTGGAGCGCCTGGTCTACTCTCGCCTCACCCGCTACCTCTCCTCTCACTCTCTTCTAGATCCTTTACAGTCTGGCTTCCGCCCTTTACACTCAACAGAAACTGCCCTTGTCAAAGTGACCAATGACCTATTGACAGCAAAACGTAACGGTGACCACTCTCTGCTTATTCTTCTTGACCTTTCTGCTGCCTTTGACACTGTTGACCACCATCTCCTTCTCTCTATGCTCCATTCTATCGGCCTAAAGGACACTGTGCTCTCCTGGTTCTCTTCCTATCTTTCTGGCCGCTCATTCAGTGTATCATTTGCTGGCTCCACATCTTCTCCTCTTCCTCTCACTGTTGGGGTCCCTCAAGGTTCAGTCCTTGGCCCTCTTCTTTTCTCCCTCTACACTGCCCCAATTGGTCAGACCATCAGCAGATTTGGCTTTCAGTACCTTCTTTATGCTGATGACACACAGCTATACACCTCCTCCCCTGAGCTCACCCCCGCTGTACTACAGAACACCAGTGACTGCCTGACTGCAGTTTGCAATGTCATGTCTGCTCTCTATCTGAAACTTAACCTTTCCAAAACTGAACTTCTTCTTTTCCCTCCATCTTCCAACTTTCCTCAACCTGACATCTCCCTCTCTGTGTGTGGCACAACGATAAGTCCTAGGCCGCAAGCCCGCTGCCTGGGTGTTATACTTGACACTGATCTCTCCTTCACCTCCCACATACAATCTCTTGCCCGCACCTGCCGCTTGCACCTCAAGAACATCTCTAGAATCCGCCCCTTTCTCACAATGGAAACGACAAAAACCCTCACCGTGGCCCTGATCCACTCTCGCTTGGACTACTGTAACTCTCTATTAATTGGTCTCCCCCTAACTAGACTCTCTCCTCTACAGTCAATCCTTAATGCAGCAGCCCGGGTCACCTATCTGGCTAACCGCTACTCGGATGCCTCTGCTCTGCGCCAGTCATTGCACTGGCTGCCCATATATCATAGGATCCAATTCAAACTGCTTGTTCTCGCCCACAAAGCTCTCCACAGTGCAGCACCCCCCTACATCTCCACCCTCCTCTCTGTCTATCAGTCCACCCGTTCTCTACGCTCTGCAAGCGACTTTCGACTAACATCCACACTAATTCGAACCTCCCACTCCCGGATCCAAGACTTCTTCCGAGCTGCACCAACCCTCTGGAACGCTCTACCCCAAGAAGTTAGGACAAATCACAACTTACTCAGCTTCAGACGCACCCTAAAGACGCATCTTTTTAGGGCGGCCTATCACACTCCCTAATCAGATTCGATTCACATAGTCCCTCTACAACCTCTCACAACATAGCTCCACATCAAACTCCATGGCACCCAAAGGCATCTCAAGGCTCGGGCCCACTGGTCCAGGAAACCATTATCCAGCCCCATTTCCGTGAGATGGTTGGATTGTCATTGTAAATAAGCACTTGAACCTTGCCTTTCCCCCCATCTCATTGTAGATTGTAAGCTCTCACGAGCAGGGTTGTATTTTTTTCCCCTCTAAATATTGTATTTCTATAACTGTTATTTGTTTGTATATGATCCTCCTGAATTGTAAAGCGCTACGGAATATGTTGGCGCTATAGAAATAAAGATTATTATTATTATTATTATTATATCATCCCCCGGAGGCCTCACACAGCAGCGGCGGCTTATTAGCCGCATACCACAGGTGGCGTCACGAACACAACCATTATTCAGCAAGCCACATATTCTACTGACACCCACCAGGGCCACGGAGCCGGGCCCAGCCACCACTGACTACCACCGGACTAGTCCGGCCCGGCACCGGGTGTCCCATAGCCCTGGGGTGGGCGAGTCAACTTTTGGCGTCACGAACAGGATTTCGTGCCCAGTCACACCGGGTACTGTGCGCCTGAAGAATTGTGTTTTACTGTGAGAAACTGCCGCCATTGAAGACACTGAGCGCGGGAAGAAGGGGGGCGTGCAAGAAGAAAGGGCACGAAGAGAAGCCCCGCCCCCTTGTCCAAGGAAAGAGCGCGAAGCGGTGCCCGCCATGGAAGGCGGAAGAAGAAGAAATGGCGCCTAGAAAAGCTGGCCGGCTGGCAGAACAAGTCAAAATGCCAGACCAGCAGAGAGAGAAAATGGCTCCTGCAATCGGAGGCCAGGAGGAGCTTACCTGGATCAGGCCTGTGACCGCCGCTGAGCTGAAGGCTGAGGTCGGGAGGATGGCTGACAGGATGAAGGAGCGGGAAGTTACCAGCCTGCTGCTGAGCAACATCAAAAGTCTGCTACTAGAAGAAGCGACGAGCCTGCTGCTGGGAGATCGTGCAGAAGGAGACGCAGAGAGAATGGCGTCCACACGCAGCGATCCAGAGCTAGACTCCGCTGACTGGTGGGGCTGGGAGATGGACCAGTGGTGTGAAAGGCTGCAGGCGGAGGTGATGCAGCAGATCCGGCAAGCGACGCGCGGAGCAGCGACCACCAGAACACCGGAGATGCTACTGAGGGGTGAGTCATTTAATACCCCTGCCGGCGCGAGTGCCCCAACCCCCGCTACCATGCCCGCGGACCCTGGAGAGATACCCGGCATGGCGACGCCGATCCGGGCCACAGCCACGCCAGGTGCGGCCCGCCAAGATTTCGCCGCCGGAGCAACGCCCATCCACACCGCAGCAGCGACGCCAAGCCCGGCCTGTCCAGCTCAGGCCCCAGCAGCGATACCCCGCTCGGACAAGCAAGATCCCGCCGCAGCGGCGACGCTAATCCACGCCGCAGATGCGGCCCGCCAAGCCCAGGCCGCAGCCACGCCAGGTGCAGCCCGTCAAGAATCGGTCACAGCAGCGACTCCAATACAGGCCGCCGCCATGCCAGGCGCGGCCCGCCAAGACCAGCAGACGCAGACTGTGCTGACCGCTGTCTACCTGCTTCCAGGTGGGGAGCCGGAGAAGAATCCCTACATGTAAAGAAGTAAGAAGAAGCTGAACTGTATATAGCCCCTGTACTGCCCCTCATGCTTTTCGAAGATGTCACCCCCATGTTTATGTGTACCGGGCCACGGAACTGGAATGTGGTCCCCGGTGAATGTGATGTCTTATGTGTCCTGTGTAACCAGGCCACTGGACTTAGTGGCTGGTTTTATTTGCCCCATTGTTGTTTGAAAAGAAACGAACTGCCAGGCTACTGGACTTGCAGCCAAGAAATGTATATAGTTGCACCCGTTGTGCCTCCTACCAGAATTATGGGGGATGTGCCCAAACCGTGCAATGAACTGGAAGTGCACACATAGTTTCTTTATAAGAAGTTTGCAACGTTTAAGTACCTATGCCTCCCATAAAGGGAAGAAATGTTTTATTGTTTTATGTTGTTCATAACAAAATGTTTTGCAGTTCTTACACATTTTTTGTTGTTTTTCAGCCCGAGAACGTGCTGGGATTTGCTGTGGGGGAGTGTGGCGCCCCTGAGGCTTCCGTCGCCACAGGTCATTGCACCCCATCCAGCGGTGTGATGCCCCATTCTGAGAGAGGAAGAGAGTGAACTCCGGTCCCCTGGTAAATCCACACTACACCCATTGCTAGGAACACACTGGGACCAGGGAAAGTGGCAGACAACCCTCCCATGCTGCATGCTGGGAGGGGTCATAAGACCCATCCCTGCTCCTATAGGGTAGAACAGGGCAACTGGGGAGGTGGGAGGAGCCATCTGAGAGCAGACACAGAGAGGAAGGTCAAGTTTAGTTAGTCTACCTCAGGGAGTGAGAGAGTGAGGAGCCAGCATGTAGTTGGAGAAGAAGAACGAGAGAAAGGAGGGAGGAGGAGGCCTGCTGGAGGCAGGCAAGGAGGAGAAAGGAAAGAAAGAAAGAAAGAAAGCTCCAAGTCAGACAGGAGCAGAGAAACAGAAGGAGACGCTTCCTGGTGAAGATCCTGGGACTCGGAGGGTCCAGGTGACACCACGTAGAAGACAGAAGGAGTCGCAGGGCCACGGGTAGTCTGTATAGCTGTCGGGGCAGTTTAGAGCTACGGTGGCCTGTTCCACAAGAACATCGGTGGAGGGATCAAGCTGCGACAGGGGACGGTCCCTAGAGACTGGAGGAGTGCAAAGATCATCTCCAAACAGTAAAAACCGAGGCCCAGGGAATGTTGTAGACTCCCCGGGCCAGAACCCATAGCAGAACTTCCAGAAAAGGGGTAATCAGCCGACAGGTGACCCCCCAGCCTGGAGGCTGTAGTGGAGGCCAAGCCAGGTTTATCCTATCAAAGGCAAGGCTAAGGAAGACAGCAGAAGAAAGAGACACTAAGAGAAGGGTACCGGCTTTCACTCTCAGAATCACCCAGAAACGGCGGAGGTCCCTGACAGTGGTCCCAGCAGTCCAAGGGTCCCCACAGCGCTGTGACAAGAAGTGTGAGTAAAGAACTTGAACTGCACCCTTGAAGTGGTCTCTGTTATTTCAGCTGCATAGACATTCACAAGCACCAACTGTGCCCCGGGCATTGCTCCACCTGTGGGGAGCAGTACCACCATTGCTGCCATAACATCATCCCGGAGGCCTCACACAGCAGCGGCGGCTTAATAGCCGCATACCACAGGTGGCGTCACGAACACAACTTTATTCACCAAGCCACATATTCTACTGACACCCACCAGGGCCACGGAGCCGGGCCCAGCCACCATTGACTACCACCGGACTAGTCCGGCCCGGCACCGGGTGTCCCATAGCCCTGGGGTGGGCGAGTCAACAGCGGCTCAGAGGCTGACACAGAGCCTGTCTCAGAGAAGAAGGAGTCTTCGGCTTGTATAATATGGAGGCTACCTACATCCCTCGGAGTGGAAACAATGGATGCCGGGGGCGGCCCTTCCCCGGTGCGCCTGCCGCGTGCTGGAGGGGCTGGAGCCTGTAGTTCTTCGCCTAGAGCAGGGCGAGGAGTATGGAAATGAGCAATAATGGCAGCGGTCCTCTGTTGCAAACCAGTTGTCCCCGTTGGGACCCTCAGCACCTTGTTTTGTTTGAATGAATGAACACCAATGATCCGAATGACTTACCTGATTTCCAACAAGTTGATTTTACCGTCCGTTACAAACAAGTTGTCCCCGTAGGGACTTTATGTGTTTCCACTAGCCCCTTCAGAGACAAGGCCGAGAACTTGCAGGCCAACCACGAACTTGTGGTCTTGTAAATAAGTTGCTGGGCTGTGTTCCGTTACCACCTCCGGAGAGGCAGATTGGAGGAAGGACCCGCAGCAGAGTAGGCTGGGGTCCGGCCACCACCAGGACCGGTGGCCATCCTCCGGGGGTCAGGGGTCCCCCTGGACGTGGGGTCCCCTGAAATGACAGCCGGGTGCGAGACACCGTACCCGTTCCCGCTCGGGTAACCTGGACCAGGACTGGGGTACAGGGGTGCTGCCCGTTTCTTAGGGGCAGCATCAAGGTGTAGGTTGCTTGGGTGGGGGAGCGGAGGAACATGAACCCGTCCATTATTATTAAAAATGTTTTTATTACCGTTAGTAACGTTAAAGTGCCGAGCCTCCCGTAAGGGAAGACTGAAAATATGCTTATGTTTAATGTTTCCCATGTTAAATTTCTATTTTTGCAGAAATAAAACCGGTGATGGACGGGCAGCCCGCGGACGGTCTGCATTTCACCAAGGGGGAATGTGACGCCCTGGACTAGCCAGGTAGTCACAGACATAATAACATACACACCCCCTCCCCTGGATAGTCTAGACCAGTCAAACAAAACCCTTGTTGCCTCCCTCCAGGGTCTGATGTCCACACCAGGTGGGGCGGAGCCAGG
Source organism: Anomaloglossus baeobatrachus (assembly GCF_048569485.1). Classification (NCBI taxonomy): domain Eukaryota; kingdom Metazoa; phylum Chordata; class Amphibia; order Anura; family Aromobatidae; genus Anomaloglossus; species Anomaloglossus baeobatrachus. The sequence goes on along the minus strand of NC_134363.1, from coordinate 170,347,695 downwards.
CGGTTGGCCCCACAAAGGCAGGGCCATCGGACCCCGACTAGGCTTGGAGCCGCCGACAACGGTCAAATCCGAGAGTGACCGGAACCCCAGGGGTTGCCCAACAACCAAGACCCGACAGAAGGCAATAGTCCACACCGTGGGGATACACAGCCACCGCCGTAGGCTAGAGATCCAAGGGCCAGCGCCTGCGGGCAAAACGGGCTCCTTCGGCACCTATACGCCGGGGAGCGGACTACCGTTGGGCAACCATCGGAGTCAACACATTGTACACAGGTGCAGGGAAAGACAGCCACCATCAACCTGTCCGGGGAGAGCAAAGACACTGCAGTCGGCTGTGGGACCCGTCCATCCAGCCGTTTGGTTTACTAGAGACTCTGTGAATTTGTGCCTGAGTGAGTACCACAGTGCCATCCGGCACCGCGCCGCGCTGCCCCTGCACCCTGCACCCCAGCTACCCTGCCTCCCCGTTCCACCACCGGGCCCCGGGATCACCAACCCCTACCCATGGAGGGGACGACATCCTAGCTGCTCCCTACCATCGCTCCCGGGATCCCCGTCACCAGCAGCGGTGGTGCCCTTTATCACCACGACCCGTGGGTGGCGTCACGAACTATCTCCCAAAACAAACCACCCCCTTTTCACTCGTGGGCGAGGAGCGCTGCTCGAGTCCCCGGGTCCGGCCCACCGCTCGAGCCACCGAGCAGCAGCAGCAGAAGTCCCCGGACCCAAGCGTGGTGAGCGTGCCCCTCCGCCCGCGACAACTTGGCGTCACGAACAGGATAGAACCAATCTACCTACCGGTAGAAGTGCGCCTTGCAGTCCCCGCCAGTGGCGTCCAGCGCGAAGATTTCTCGCTCGAGCGTCTTCCCCGAGCACTGAAATCACTAAAGTGAAGCCCTGCCCCCAGAAGAGGGAAGTGCTGGAAAGAACCAAGGGGGGGCGAGTGCAGGTGTACCTGATGTAAACGAAGATATAAAGAGCAGGGACGTCAGGACTCTGCTACACATTGGGTTCCTGGAAGCACAAAACGCCAGTATGTCCACCCCGTCTGAGAGCCCCGAGTCCCCGGAGCCTGCGCCCGGGACAGCGGTGTGGATAAATGCCCAAGTGATGTTGCTGTGCAACCGGGCCCAGGTGCGTGACCTGCTGGATCGCTGGACCGCTGACCTGGAGGAGCTGGCTGTGTTTGTGCTGGCGCATGAAATAGAGGCCATGCTAGTGGAGCTGGTGAGTGACCCACGCCCTTATGTCCCTGGGGCACCGGCCGCTGCGGCTGAAGGACCCGGTCTACCCCTGGCCCCTGCAGGGCCTGCTCCATCGCCCGTGCTGGCCGCCCTTACTGCCCCGCTCAGCCCGCCGCTCCCGATGGGGATGGCGCAGTCCGCGCCGCCGCCCCGTCAGGGCTCGGAGGCCCGAGAGGACGCCGGCCAACCAAATCCTGGAGCGGTTGACTCAGAAGAACCGATGGCGGTCCTCCGTGCGCCGACCGATGACGAATCGCCTGCCACTGAGGAGCCACAGGTCTGGGCTCAGTTAGAAACCGTATCTGTCCTGCCGGATCCCGCCCTCAGTCCCCTGGAGTCAGATGACAGCGGCTCAGAGGCTGACACAGAGCCTGTCTCAGAGAAGAAGGAGTCTTCGGCTTGTATAATATGGAGGCTACCTACATCCCTCGGAGTGGAAACAATGGATGCCGGGGGCGGCTCTTCCCCGGCGCGCCTGCCGCGTGCTGGAGGGGCTGGAGCCTGTAGTTCTTCGCCTAGAGCAGGGCGAGGAGTATGGAAATGAGCAATAATGGCAGCGGTCCTCCGTTGCAACCCAGTTGTCCCCGTTGGGACCCTCAGCACCTTGTTTTGTTTGAATGAATGAACACCAATGATCCGAATGACTTACCTGATTTCCAACAAGTTGATTTTACCGTCCGTTGCAAACAAGTTGTCCCCGTAGGGACTTTATGTGTTTCCACTAGCCCCTTCAGAGACAAGGCCGAGAACTTGCAACTTGAGAACGTGCCCTTTATCACCACGACCCGTGGGTGGCATCACGAACTATCTCCCCAAACAAACTACCCCCTTTTCACTTGTGGGCGAGGAGCGCTGCTCGAGTCCCCGGGTCCGGCCCACCGCTCGAGCTACCGAGCAGCAGCAGCAGAAGCCCCAGACCCGAGCGTAGCGAGCGCAGCCCCTCCGCCCGCGACATATGTTCATAGGAAAAGTCTTAGATCTTTCAGGTCCTGAGAAATGGGGCAAAAACAAGTGGGACTATATTTTTGTTCGGTGTATGTGGCGGTTGGATCTTCTCTCCTTGTTCTCCTGTCAAGCACAATGCTGAGCCGTACATCACCAAGCACAATGCTGAGCCGTACATCACCAAGCACAATGCTGAGCCATACATCACCAAGCACAATGCTGAGCCGTACATCACCAAGCACAATGCTGAGCCGTACATCACCAAGCACAATGATGAGCCGTACATCACCAAGCACAATGCTGAGCCGTACATCACCAAGCACAATGCTGAGCCGTACATCACCAAAAACAATGCTGAGCCGTACATCACCAAGCACAATGCTGAGCCGTACATCACCAAGCACAATGCTGAGCCGTACATCACCAAGCACAATGCTGAGCCGTATATCACCAAAAACAATGCTGAGCCGTACATCACCAAGCACAATGCTGAGCCGTACATCACCAAGCACAATGCTGAGCCGTACATCACCAAGCACAATGCTGAGCCGTACATCACCAAGCACAATGCTGAGCCGTACATCACCAAGCACAATGCCGAGCCGCACATCACCAAGCACAATGCCGAGCCGTACATCACCAAGCACAATGCCGAGCCGTACATCACCAAAAACAATGCTGAGCCGTACATCACCAAGCACAATGCTGAGCCGTACATCACCAAGCACAATGCTGAGCCGTACATCACCAAGCACAATGCCGAGCCGCACATCACTAAGCACAATGCCGAGCCGTACATCACCAAGCACAATGCTGAGCCATACATCACCAAGCACAATGCCGAGCCGTACATCACCAAGCACAATGCCGAGCCAAACATCACCAAGCACAATGCCGAGCCGTACATCACCAAGCACAATGCCGAGCTATACACCACCAAGCACAATGCCGAGCCGTACATCACCAAGCACAATGCCGAGCCGTACATCACCAAGCACAATGCCGAGCCATACATCACCAAGCACAATGCCGAGCCATACATCACCAAGCACAATGCCGAGCCGTACATCACCAAGCACAATGCCAAGCCGTACATCACCAAGCACAATGCCGAGCCGTACATCACCAAGCACAATGCCGAGCCGTACATCACCAAGCACAATGCCGAGCCGTACATCACCAAGCACAATGCCGAGCCGTACATCACCAAGCACAATGTCGAGCCGTACATCACCAAGCACAATGCCGAGCCGTACATCACCAAGCACAATGCTGAGCCGTACATCACCAAGCACAATGCCGAGCCGTACATCACCAAGCACAATGCCGAGCCATACATCACCAAGCACAATGCCAAGCCGTACATCACCAAGCACAATGCCGAGCCGTACATCACCAAGCACAATGCCGAGCCGTACATCACCAAGCACAATGCCGAGCCGTACATCACCAAGCACAATGTCGAGCCGTACATCACCAAGCACAATGCCGAGCCGTACATCACCAAGCACAATGCCGAGCCGTACATCACCAAGCACAATGCCGAGCCGTACATTACCAAACATAATGCCGAGCCGTACACCACCAAGCACAATGCCGAGCCGTACATCACCAAGCACAATGCTGAGCTATACATCACCAAGCACAATGCCGAGCCGTACATTACCAAGCACAATGCCGAGCCGTAAACCACCAAGCACAATGCCGAGCTATACATCACCAAGCACAATGCCGAGCCATACATCACCAAGCACAGTGCCGAGCCGTACATCACCAGGCACAATGCCGAGCCGTACATCACCAAGCACAATGCTGAGCCGTACATCACCAAGCACAATGCCGAGCCGTACATCACCAGGCACAATGCCGAGCCATACATCACCAAGCACAATGCCGAGCCGTACATCACCAAGCACAATGCCGAGCCGTACATCACCAAGCACAATGCCGAGCCATACATCACCAAGCACAATGCCGAGCGGTACATCACCAGGCACAATGCCGAGCCATACATCACCAAGCACAATGCCGAGCCGTACATCACCAGGCACAATGCCGAGCCATACATCACCAAGCACAATGCCGAGCCGTTCATCACCAAGCACAATGCCGAGCCATACATCACCAAGCACAATGCCGAACCGTACATCACCAAGCACAATGCCGAGCCGTACATCACCAGGCACAATGCCGAGCCGTACATCACCAAGCACAATGCCAAGCCATACATCACCAGGCACACTGCTGAACACTGGATTGAGCGTTATAAAGCCACCACTGGACTCTGGAGGATGTCAAGTGCATGTGCCCTCAAAACTCACAACATCTGTAGCATTGTGCTGTGTGATACAACTGCACATTTTAGAGTGGCCTTTTATTGTGGCCAGCCTAAGGCGCACCAGTGCATTGATCATGCTGTGTAATCAGCATCTTGATCTGCCACACCTGTGAGGTGGATGGATTATCTCAGCACAGCAGAAGTGATCACTAACACAGATTTATACAAATTTGTGAACAATATTTTAGCGACAAAGACCTTTTATGTTCATAGAAAAAGTCTTAGATCTTTCAGGTCATGAAAAATGGGGCAAAAACAAAAGTGTGACTATATTTTTGTTCAGTGTATGTGGAGATTGGATCTTCTCTCCTTGTTCTCCTATCAAAATGCATTCAGGTAAATCAGACAGACGGGCTTTCAGTTCAGGGAAGGAAAGCCATTGGACAATGTGGGAGCAATGCAAGCTGGGAAGTGAGGGAAAAGGGGATTCTAGCACCTATAATGCTGGAAGAATGAGGATGAAGAGTGGATGGGGAGTTAGAGAGCATGAGAATTGGGATGTATTAAGCAGGAATCCGTGCAGAAAGCACACTTACCTTGTAGTTATGCTTTAATGACCATAGTTTGTAACATGTACATTTTTATTACATATATATATATATATATATATATATATTATTGCAATAATAGATACAACTAATAATAGGAAAAATAAAAAGTTAAGTGGAAATACACCAGCAGAGGATATTATCTATCATGTCTGCCCTCCGTTATCGTGTTACATGCCCCCAGACGAGGGGTAAGCCGCGTTCCCATCCTGGGCTGTGTAGTGGCAGCGACCTGCAGGATTAGGTTTCGCTGCGCAGCCTTATGATGATTTCCCTCCACCGTTTGGATACAATGCCCCCATTGTCAGCGCTCTGTCCCCATTCATTGGGTGGTGATGTCCCTTAGAGACAGCTGATCACAATGCGCTGCTGACGGGACGGGTTCATGTATTATCCCATTGTCACATGACCCGGTAAGGTTATATGGGGGCTAAAGTTGGAACTGGGATTTAACTCTTGCATTACTGCATCCGAGCAATATAACTCAGGTGCATTTAATAATGCAAATTATTAATTCCGCTCCTGTGTTTGTATTGTAGGTGCTGGAAAATCTAATTAATAGATAACAGTAGAAATCAATTAATATGTTTTTACAATTATTTTTTTTTTTTCACAAGTTTGGGGGTTTTTTTAGGCATTTTTCACACTTTAGCTGCAGTTTATTTTTGGGGTGTTTTCCCATAAGCTTCCTTGCAAGAAAAACATTGAGCCAATATATATTCATGTAGACAGGAGCTCAAGCGTCAAAGTCAATTAGTAGCAGTTACATTAGTCTTAGACTTGGATCCCACCTAATGATTGTCACATGTCATTTTTTTTGGGGGGGGAGGGGTCTGTGATGCTGCTTGCTTTAGGTCAGGGGTGTGGAGCCTTTCCTTTCCTGTCAGGGGCCATTTAGAAATTTCTACCATCATACAGGGGCTGCAAAAAATGATCAACTTGAAAATTACCCCACTATATTTGGTCAAACAATTAATTTGATATATTTTTCCTGGTTTGTGTTGGCTGGGACTGCTGTATATACATCACAATGGAGATGCTGATGGCATATACACCACAGGAGACGCTGGGGGCATATACATCACAGGAGACGCTGGGGGCATTTATATCACAGGAGACGCTGGGGGCATATACATCACAGGAGAAGCTGGGGGCATTTATATCACAGGAGACGCTGGGGGCATATACATCACAGGAGACGCTGGGGCATATATATCACAGGAAGGGCTGGTATCATTTACATCACAGGAAATATTGGGGGCATATACATCACAGGCGATACTAGGAGCATATACATCACAGGAGAGAGCTGGGAGGAATATACATCACTAGGGAGGCAGGGGAGCATAAACATGACTAGGGAGGCTGTGGGGCATAGACATCACTGGGGGTACAGACATCACTGGGGATACCGTCATCACTGGAGGGCACAAACATAGTTGGGGGGAGGCACACACATTGCTGGTGATATATACAGCACTGGGGGGCACATACATCACTGGGGATATATACATCTCAGGGGGCACATACAACCAGGGGGGCACAGACAGTCATGGGGAGGCTGCAGGGGCACAAGCAGCCATGGGGAGGCTGGAAGGGCCCAGACCGCCCTCGGGACGCTGGAGGGGCACAGGCAGCCCTGGAGACACTGGAGGGGTATAAGTATTGGCCAGTGTGAGGATGTAATCCTGGAAGGAGACCATACATTCTAGGTTCAACCGTGTATGCATCACAGCATTCATTGAATGCTGCGTACAGGATTTAAAGTGCTAGCAGCCAGCAAGATGTGGCTGCTGGCTGAGCACTGCGGTTCCTGGGAATCTGCCCGGAGGCTACAGAAAAGGTCATTGCGGGCTGCATATTGCCCGTGGGCAGGAGGTTCCACAACCCTGCTTTAGGTAAAATGTGTTTTTAATGCATTTTCCCATAAGCTTCTCTACAACATTGCCCCATTATATGCAGATAGGAGCTCAAGAATTAAAATGAATTAGTCTGAGACTTGGGTCCCACCTGTTGGATGTCCCATGTCGTTTTTGGGGGTGTTATGATGCTGCTCGCTTTAGGGAAAGTGTGTTTTTCATGCTTTTTCCCATAAACTTCTACAAGAAAAACATTGACCCAATACATGTAGTCAGGAGCTCAAGAGTAAAATCATTTAGTGGCAATCATAAAAGTTTGAGACTTGGGTTCCACATAGCAGGTGTCACAAGTCGTTTTTGGAGGGGGGCCCTGATGTTGCTCTCTTTAGGTAAAATGTGTTTTTCATGCGTTTTTCTATAAGCTGCTCTGTAACATTGAGCCAATATATGTAGACAGGAGCTCAAGAGCTAAAATCAGTTAGTAGCAATTACATAAGTCTGAGACTTGGGCCGCACCTTGTCACATTCCTGTCATGCACCTGCATCATGGGAGTTACTGCAGATTTTCAGTAAATTATTCGGAATCCAGTGTAAACTGATTAATTATTCTTAAAGGGGCAGTGCACCACTTTAGTAGAAGCTAACCTTAAAGAGCTTAAGGTAATGTTAGAAGAAAAAGCTAATCTTATGTACCTGACCATTGTACTCCTTCTCAGTCACCTGACATTCACATCCCACAAGTGGCATAGCATAACCGCTGCAGCCAATCACATTTTGCTATGTGAACACTGCAGCCAATCAGCAGTCTAGTGTCCACCTTCCACCAGATATTAATGTCAAGAGACCAGTGGATGAAGATTAACAAGTGAGGAGGAACGTCCAGCATTGACTGTAGCTTTTTTTTAAGCACTTACACCACTCTGGGGGTTTGTCCACCTCCAATGACTTGTTTTCCCTTAAATGCTTTTAATTGGGGCTTAAATAATTTTTGCAAATAGATTTCATTAAGAATTCACACTTTGCCTTCTATAACTTCTGTGTTGGACTATCTGTTACTTTCTGCAGCATGAGTTAACTTAAAATCTATCAGTGAGCTCCAACAGCCTGATGTGAAGTCTTTAACCATTCCTTGCGCCTCTTTCTGATCTCGTCTTGTCTGATTTATGACCACAGACCACAGGTCTGTACTGGTTGACAGACAGTCCTTTGGTAGGGGGGCCCTGATGTTGCGCTCTGTAGAAGGTCGCAGCGTTTGGCTACACAAACTGCTCCCTCACATTTTATTCTTTCTGCTGTGGTATAACTGATATTTTATGAATCTTCTCTGCTTGGGGTTAATCCCTTTCCTTTTAGGACCCTGTGGATATCCTCACCTTTCAGCTGCTAATCATCATCACTTCCCCTTGTGTTTGTAAATACCCACATTTCCCCTTGGTGTTTGCTGGTGATAGAGTTATATTCCTATACAGGCCTTGGATGCAAGCAGTCAGCTTGCATGCATCTGAAGAAACATTGTTCTTAGTTGCTGTTCCTTTCCCTAAGGGGTACTTTACACGCTGCGACACCGCTGCCGATATATCGTCGGAGTCATGTCGTTAGTGACGCACATCCGGCGCCGGTAGCGACATCGCAGCATGTAACACAAATGGGCGACGATCAACGAGCGCAAAAACGTGCAAAATCATTGCTCGTTGACACGCTGTTCATTTCCTTAATATCATTGCTGCTGCAGGTACGATGTTGTTTGTCGTTCCTGCGGCAGCACACATCGCTGTGTGTGACGCCGCTGGAACAACAAACATCTCCTTACCTGCGTCCACTGGAAAAGGAGGAAGGAAGGAGGTGGGCGGGATGTTCCGGCCGCTCATCTCCTCCCCTCCTTTTCTATTGGGCGGCGGTTCAGTGACGCTGCTGTGACGTCGCTGTGAGGCTGAACGAACCTCCCCCTTAGAAAGGAGGCGGTTCACCGGTCACAGCAACGTCGCAGAGCAGGTATGTGCGTGTGACGCTGCCGTAGCGATAATGTTCGCTACGGCAGCGATCACCACATATCGGCCGTGCGACGGGGGCGGGTGCTATCACGCTCGACATCGCTAGCAAATGCTAGCGATGTCGCAATGTGTAAACTTTCCATTAGTCTTCTTGCAGATAAGTTATTTATTCATTTCCTCTGTTTGTGCTCCCGGTGTCTTCTTTAGAGCTCAGTGGGGTTGACTCTGCACTCATCCCATCCATTCCTTACCAGTTGCCAGTTCAGGGTCAGCCAGGGCCAGGTATCCTGCTTGGTGCATAGGTGCGGAACTTATCTGGGGTGGTGAGTAAAGCCAGAGACCAGCGGAAGGTTTGGTCAGGGGTCACCATCTCCCCCCTTCCCTCTATACAGGGTTTCCCTTCGCTGTCGCTGTACACGTGCTACTTCCCCATACCTAGTATGACAGTCGTAGCTATTGCTTCTCCTAGAGCTGCACCTTTTCCTTGTGGTCAGATTTAGGTTTCTGTGGTTTTGGCATTAATAGCTTTCTATTATGTCATTGTGTATTTTTCCAGCACCTTTATATTGTGATTGTGACCAGAACCTTGTGATTTATACTTTATAGAAACAAAGCGAAACTTTACCCATTAGTCCTTGGTGTTACCTAATATATTACTTAGAGGTAACAGGTCATGTTGATTTTACACATTAAACCACCATTACCTTATAATTGGGCAGTTTTACGAGATTGCAGGCTTGTATGTAAAAAATTGGAAAGGCATATTTGTAAAAGTCAAAGTTCAAGAGCACCAATCACCAGGATTTGCCGATCAGCTGATAGCTGGGGTGGGTTTTGATAGCGATTCCTGCCCCCTGCCTTTTGTTACGCCCCCTTTCTTTTGTTTATGCTAATTCTATTATAGAATTGTTTTACTAAGTGGCTAGAAGGACCTCTGCTGATGTCATACCCATGTGACCAGAAGGGGTGGGGCCTCAGCCAACATAACTGATACCAGGAAGCAACATTATTTTTCTGTTGGCTGAGGCCCCGCCCCTTCTGGTCACATTGCTATGACATCAGCACTGGTCCTTCTAGCTACTTAGTAAAACGATTATATAATAGAACCAACTGTAGTACCCGGGCGTTGCCCGGGATAGTAACTGTCTCTCTATCTCTGTCGCTCTCCCAGTCTCTGTCTGTGTGTCACTGTCTGTCTCTCTGTCTGTCTCTTTCCTTGTCTATCTGTGTGTATGTCTCTGTCTGTTTCTATCTCTCTGTCTGTATTTGTATCAGTCTATCTTTCTCCATCTCTGTGTCTGTCTCTCTCTATCTCTGTGTCTGTCTTTCTGCCTCTCTATTTCCCCATCTGTCTCTTTGCCCGTCTGTCTCTTTCCAGGGCTGTCTCTTTCCAAGTTTGTCTCTTTCCCCGGCTGTCTTTTTGCCCGGCTGTCTCTTTCCAGGGCTGTCTCTTTCCAGGGCTGTCTCTTTCCAGGGCTGTCTCCTTCTAGGTCTGTCACTTTGCTTGTCTGTCTCTTTCCCATCTGTCTCTTTGCCCGTCTTTCTCTTTGCCCGGTCTGTCTCTTTCCAGGTCTGTCTCTTTCCAGGTCTGTCTCTTTCCAGGTCTGTCTCTTTCCAGGTCTGTCTCTTTCCAGGTCTGTCTCTTTCCAGGTCTGTCTCTTTCCAGGGCTGTCTCTTTCCAGGGCTGTCTCTTTCTTTCCAGGTCTGTCTCTTTGCCCATCTTTCTCTTTGCCCATCTGTCTTTTTGCCCGGTCTGTCTCTTTCCAGGTCTGTCTCTTTCCAGGGCTGTCTCTTTCCAGGGCTGTCTCTTTCCAGGGCTGTCTCTTTCCAGGGCTGTCTCCTTCTAGGTCTGTCACTTTGCTCGTCTGTCTCTTTGCCCATCTGTCTCTTTGCCCGTCTGTCTCTTTGCCCGGTCTGTCTCTTTCCAGGTCTGTCTCTTTCCAGGTCTGTCTCTTTCCAGGTCTGTCTCTTTCCAGGGCTGTCTCTTTCCAGGGCTGTCTCTTTCTTTCCAGGTCTGTCTCTTTGCCCATCTTTCTCTTTGCCCGTCTGTCTTTTTGCCCGGTCTGTCTCTTTCCAGGTCTATCTCTTTCCAGGTCTGTCTCTTTCCAGGGCTGTCTCTTTGCCCGTCTGTCTCTTTGCCCATCTTTCTCTTTGCCTGTCTGTCTCTTTGCCCGGTCTGTCTCTTTGCCCTGTCTGTCTCTTTCCAGGTCTGTCTCTTTCCAGGTCTGTCTCTTTCCAGGTCTGTCTCTTTCCAGGTCTGTCTCTTTGACCGGTCTGTCTCTTTGCCCTGTCTGTCTCTTTCCAGGTCTGTCTCTTTGCCCGGTCTGTCTCTTTGCCCGGTCTGTCTCTTTGCCCTGTCTGTCTCTTTCCAGGTCTGTCTCTTTCCAGGTCTGTCTCTTTCCAGGTCTGTCTCTTTGCCCATCTTTCTCTTTGCCCGTCTGTCTTTTTGCCCGGTCTGTCTCTTTCCAGGTCTATCTCTTTCCAGGTCTGTCTCTTTCCAGGGCTGTCTCTTTCCAGGGCTGTCTCTTTCCAGGGCTGTCTCTTTCCAGGGCTGTCTCCTTCTAGGTCTGTCACTTTGCTCGTCTGTCTCTTTGCCCATCTGTCTCTTTGCCCGTCTGTCTCTTTGCCCGGTCTGTCTCTTTCCAGGTCTGTCTCTTTCCAGGTCTGTCTCTTTCCAGGTCTGTCTCTTTCCAGGGCTGTCTCTTTCTTTCCAGGTCTGTCTCTTTGCCCATCTTTCTCTTTGTCCGTCTGTCTTTTTGCCCGGTCTGTCTCTTTCCAGGTCTATCTCTTTCCAGGTCTGTCTCTTTCCAGGGCTGTCTCTTTGCCCGTCTGTCTCTTTGCCCGTCTGTCTCTTTGCCCATCTTTCTCTTTGCCTGTCTGTCTCTTTGCCCGGTCTGTCTCTTTGCCCGGTCTGTCTCTTTGCCCTGTCTGTCTCTTTCCAGGTCTGTCTCTTTCCAGGTCTGTCTCTTTCCAGGTCTGTCTCTTTCCAGGTCTGTCTCTTTGCCCGGTCTGTCTCTTTGCCCTGTCTGTCTCTTTCCAGGTCTGTCTCTTTGCCCATCTGTCTCTTTGCCCGGTCTGTCTCTTTGCCCGGTCTGTCTCTTTCCAGGTCTGTCTCTTTCAGGTCTGTCTCTTTCCAGGTCTGTCTCTTTGCCCATCTTTCTCTTTGCCCGTCTGTCTTTTTGCCCGGTCTGTCTCTTTCCAGGTCTATCTCTTTCCAGGTCTGTCTCTTTCCAGGGCTGTCTCTTTCGAGGGCTGTCTCCTTCTAGGTATGTCACTTTGCTCGTCTGTCTCTTTGCCCATCTGTCTCTTTGCCCGTCTGTCTCTTTGCCCGGTCTGTCTCTTTGCCCGGTCTGTCTCTTTCCAGGTCTGTCTCTTTCCAGGTCTGTCTCTTTCCAGGGCTGTCTCTTTCTTTCCAGGTCTGTCTCTTTGCCCATCTTTCTCTTTGCCCGTCTGTCTTTTTGCCCGGTCTGTCTCTTTCCAGGTCTATCTCTTTCCAGGTCTGTCTCTTCCCAGGTCTGTCTCTTTCCAGGGCTGTCTCTTTCCAGGTCTGTCTCTTTGCCCATCTTTCTCTTTGCCCTTCTGTCTCTTTGCCAGTCTGTCTCTTTGCCCGTCTGTCTCTTTGCCCGTCTGTCTCTTTCCAGGGCTCTCTTTGCAGGTCTGTCTCTTTGCCCGTCTGTCTCTTTGCTGGTCTGTCTCTTTGCTGGTCTGTCTCTTTGCCCGTCTGTCTCTTTCCCCGTCTGTCTCTTTGCCCGTCTGTCTCTTTGCTGGTCTGTCTCTTTGCCCGTCTGTCTCTTTCCCCGTCTGTCTCTTTGCCCGTCTGTCTCTTTGCCCGGTCTGTCTCTTTGCCCTGTCTGTCTCTTTCCAGGTCTGTCTCTTTCCAGGTCTGTCTCTTTGCCCGTCTGTCTCTTTCCAGGGCTGTCTCTTTCTTTCCAGGTCTGTCTCTTTGCCCATCTTTCTCTTTGCCCGTCTGTCTCTTTGCCCATCTTTCTCTTTGCCCGTCTGTCTCTTTGCCCGGTCTGTCTCTTTGCCCGGTCTGTCTCTTTCCAGGGCTGTCTCTTTCCAGGTCTGTCTCTTTCCAGGTCTGTCTCTTTGCCCGTCTGTCTCTTTCCAGGGCTGTCTCTTTCTTTCCAGGTCTGTCTCTTTGCCCATCTTTCTCTTTGCCCGTCTGTCTCTTTGCCCGGTCTGTCTCTTTCCAGGTCTGTCTCTTTCCAGTGCTGTCTCTTTCCAGGGCTGTCTCTTTCCAGGGCTGTCTCTTTCCAGGTCTGTCTCTTTGCCCATCTGTCTCTTTGCCCTTCTGTCTCTTTGCCCGTCTGTCTCTTTGCCCGTCTGTCTCTTTGCCCGTCTGTCTCTTTGCCCGGTCTGTCTCTTTGCCCGGTCTGTCTCTTTGCCCGGTCTGTCTCTTTGCCCGGTCTGTCTCTTTGCCCGGTCTGTCTCTTTGCCTTGTCTGTCTCTTTCCAGGTCTGTCTCTTTCCAGGTCTGTCTCTTTGCCCGTCTGTCTCTTTCCAGGGCTGTCTCTTTCTTTCCAGGTCTGTCTCTTTGCCCATCTTTCTCTTTGCCCGTCTGTCTCTTTGCCCGGTCTGTCTCTTTCCAGGTCTGTCTCTTTCCAGGGCTGTCTCTTTCCAGGGCTGTCTCTTTGCCCATCTGTCTCTTTGCCCGTCTGTCTCTTTGCCCGTCTGTCTCTTTGCCCGTCTGTCTCTTTGCCCGTCTGTCTCTTTGCCCGTCTGTCTTTTTCCAGGGCTCTCTTTGCAGGTCTGTCTCTTTGCCCGTTTGTCTCTTTGCTGGTCTGTCTCTTTGCCCATCTTTCTCTTTGCCCGTCTGTCTCTTTGCCCGGTCTGTCTCTTTGCCCGGTCTGTCTCTTTCCAGGGCTGTCTCTTTCCAGGGCTGTCTCTTTCCAGGGCTGTCTCTTTCCAGGGCTGTCTCTTTGCCCATCTGTCTCTTTGCCCTTCTGTCTCTTTGCCCTTCTGTCTCTTTGCCCGTCTGTCTCTTTGCCCGTCTGTCTTTTTCCAGGGCTCTCTTTGCAGGTCTGTCTCTTTGCCCGTTTGTCTCTTTGCTGGTCTGTCTCTTTCCCGTCTGTCTCTTTCCAGGGCTGTCTCTTTGCCCGTCTGTCTCTTTGCCCATCTGTCTCTTTCCTCGTCTGTCTCTTTGCCCTCCTGTCTCTTTGCCCGTCTGTCTCTTTGCCCGTCTGTCTCTTTGCCCGTCTGTCTCTTTGCCCATCTGTCTCTTTCCTCGTCTGTCTCTTTGCCCTCCTGTCTCTTTGCCCGTCTGTCTCTTTGCCCGTCTGTCTCTTTGCCAGTCTGTCTCTTTCCAGGGCTGTCTCTTTCCAGGGCTGTCTCTTTCCCGGGCTGTCTCTGTCTGTCTCTATCTCTCTGTCTCTTTCCACGTCTGTCTTTTTCTGTCTCTCTCTATCCGTCTCACCACCGACATCTTATTACCTCACACATAAGCTTCTTATACTAACAGTTTATTTTGTTCCTAAAGCAACCACTGACAGTTGCTATTTATAGCATGCAGCTCCCAGCTCCATTCAGTTTAATAGAGGCAGGATTTTTGAACAGTAACTGTAAAGCGCGGGTTTAAATTTTCCCGCCCAAACATAGTCTATGACGTTCCCTGAGTCACATGGAGCGTCTGTGCAAAATTTCGTGATTGTAAATTTGACAGTGCGGATTCCTTTAGCGGACACACACATACACACATACACTCAGCTTTATATATTTGATTAGCATAAATAAAATATAGGGGGAAGAACAACATCCAGGGGGGCGGGAATCACTATCAAACCCACCCCGCCTATCAGCTGATCTGCAGCTGCTGCCATTCAAAAACTGTTCATTTTACAAACTTTACTTGCTTGTGTTTCAGAAACTATGCATTCGAGCTGACAACTAAAAATATGTACAGAATCAACCTGATAGTGCCAGTATAGCACTGGCCTTAAGTTATATAGGAAAATCTTGGTGATGTGTGCGCTTTAAATTCTATGTGGTCAATTAGGCGGGGACATCCCTGCAACCGGTTACACTGTATAGACTGTGATAACGCCAATTGCAGTGTGTTGAAATGTCAAGAAGAAACTTTCACCCCTGAGGAAGCCACAGAATTTTGGCGAAACGCCCGGGATCTCTTCCTCATCGCATTTCCTTTTCTGACTTATCATTTACCTTTTTTATACTTGGCCATTAATTAGCTCGTTCAGACATAAACTATCCATATCCCCATATGTTTCACACAGTGACTACCGGGGTTCAGCTAGGAATAGGGAAACCCCCAGCGAGCGCCGCAACAAACAGGGTACTCCGGTAACATGATGCAATGGTGGGCCCTGGCACTAGGGAGAGGGGAGCGAGGTCACCTCCTACAATCACCTAATGTTCCTATAGGAGTCCTTATCCCCATCGCCGATCACGTGCCTAGTCCCTGACTTGCCCTGAACTCAATAATCCAGCCAAAAAGGGCCAGAAATATGTAAATATGAGGAGTTTTATACAAAATTGAACAAAGCCTATATACAGAAAAAAGCTCCATAGAAAGGTTACATAAAAATATATATTTTTATGTAACCTTTCTATGCAGTTTTTTCTGTATATAGGCTTTGTTGCCCTGAACTCACCCTGGCTAGTGAGAAGGCAGGTGACAACACTAGTCTCACTACCGCAATAATACAACACTTGGGTAGAGAGACAGACATGGGGAAAAAAGACAAAAAAAGTAAAATACTTCAAGCAACTCCAATACAGCTAACACCACAGCTGCAATTGTCACGAAACGTCAGCTTCTTCTAGAGCAGTGTTTCTCAACTCCAGTCCTTAAGACCCAACAACAGATCATGTTTTCAGGTTTTCCTCAGTATTAGACAGGGGATAATTCCATCACCTGTGCAACATTAAGGAAATCCTGAAAACCTGATTGAGGAAAACCTGAAAACATGATCTATTGGTGGGTCTTGAGGACTGGAGATGAGAAACACTGTTCTAGAGACTGTCTCCTTCCAAAGTGTTCAGCATAGGAGTGATGAGATTCTATAACCGACATCAGATGTTAAGACGCGTGACTATTTATAGGAGAGTGGTCACAAAGAGCTGCACCTCTGATTTAGGCTCCAAAGGATAGCCAGACAGGAAAGAGTTATTGACCCTTTCAGCACCAAAAGAAAGCAGATACATGAAAACACAAGATGCTGACCTGCCCACAAAAAGGTGCTGCGATCTTCTGGTCCAAGATTTGCCAAAGATCCCCCCACAGCGAGGCACACCCATGACAATATGCAAGTGGTTTTATTTGGGAGGATAACATAAGGTGCTGCCAAATATCTTGTGGAAGAACAAAACGTTTGGAGATTCGATTGATCAGTTGGACCATACTGTTAAAAATGTCTCACTTTCTGGACCTCCTGCAAGACAACCCTTCATGGTTGGGAATTGACAACCCTCCATGATTCAACAATTTGTCAAAATGTTTCCGAAAAAAAACAAAAAACTTTGTGCATGTAAATGACTAAAGGTTAGGCAAACAACAACTTTTTATTTGGAAAAAATTGAAGATCTGTAGAACTCCAAGTTTGACCCAACGTTTCGGCCATTACTTCTCTTTGTCTCCTTTATCTGGGACCTCCCCGCTACAAATATTCCTCCACCAGGGTAAATACTTTTCTGCATTTGGTCTTTTAGAATTGTGAGAACCCATTAGACAGACAACAAGGTTAAACAACAATGAGGTCAGCGACGTGATGGGCTCCTGAAGAGTGACTGACGGTGATGAGGGAGTGTACAACCTGTGTGAATGAAGGCCATGTATGATGGAAGCATTCCTGCCTCGTGAATGGCGGTGGCTCTTTATGGAGATTTCTCGATAGACGGCTGGATGAATCAGCCTCAATTACGAGCTACTTACAAATGTGTTCTCTCCTTCATGGAACCCGACGAACCGCTCAGTGGAGAGGAATGTGGATTTGTATTCTGGGCCACCGCGGGTTTATTCTTTACGAATTCATTCAAGGTGTCATTTAGTGTGATAAATAATGAGTGCACCTAAGGACAAGAAGGCTACAGGGAGGGTCAGGGGTCAATCAAAAGTCCATCTTATTTCGGGCTTCAACCTGGGATACCGCCACATTTCTGAAACATCTACTGCAAGTCTTAGGGTGGCTTTACATGCTACGATATCGGTCCCGATATCGCTAGCATGAGACCCGCCCCCCATCGTTTTTGCGGGCCCGTCGCGCACAAAATCGTGCACCCCCGTCACACGTACTTACCTGCCCTGCGACGTCGCTGTGGCCGGCAAACCGCCTCCTTTCTAAGGGGGCGGTCCGTTCGGCGTCACAGCGGTGTCACTAAGCGGCCGTCCAATAGAAGTGGAGGGGTGGAGATGAGCGGGACGTAACATCCCGCCCACCTCCTTCCTTCCTCATTGCCGGCGGCCGCATGTAAGGTGAGGTTCCCCGTTCCTGCGGTGTCACACGTAGCGATATGTGCTGCCGCAGGAACGACGAACAACCTGCGTCCCGCAACAGCAACGATATTTGGAATTTGAACGACGTGTCAACGATCAACGATTAGGTGAGTAATTTTGATCGTTAACGGTCGTTCGTAGCTGTCACACGCAACGACGTCGCTAACGAGGCCGGATGTGCGTCACAAATTCCGTGACTCCAACGTCATCTCGTTAGCGATGTCGCAGCGTGTGAAAGAGGAACCAAGGTTATATGGGAAATTGGAGAACCTAATAGCCACACGTTACCCCAAAGTCACATGATGGTGAATGGAGCATTAATCCTCATGTCCACACATGATACATAATTGTGAAGAATCCCTGAATTGACAGGTGCTCTGTAGAGGGCTTGTCCCCCATAAGTGTTGTTATGTTAAAAGTAGGAACCACATGGACTGGAAAGGCGTTCTCCGTGCATTAGACAACCCTTTATAGTGCTCCTGTCGATTCAGTGATTTTTTTACATTAGCTGTCAGCACATGAGGATTAATGCTCCATGTCACCATTATTATCTCTCTGCAGCAGATCCTCAGAAGTAGAAGCAGCATCGAGTACATTAAACCAGAGATCTGAGAAGTGTAGATGTAAATGCAGCTCAGGGAATTTTGTGCTTCTCTGCCGCTTCATAAACTTCTATGGGCAGCACTTGTCCCTGCCTTTCATAGACTTCTGTGGTCAGTACATCTCCCTACCTTTTCATAGAGTTCTATGGGCAGCACGTCTCCTTGCTCTTCATAGACTTCTTTGGGCAGCACAACTCCCTGCCACTTCATATACTTCTATCGGCAGCACTTCTCCGTTCCTCTTCATAGACTTCTATGGGCAGAACTTCTCAATGCCTCTTCATAAACTTCTATGCCTACATATATCTTCATAGACTTCAATGGGCAGCATGTCTCCCTGCTTCTTCAAAGACTTCTATGGGCAGCACATCTCCCTACCTCCTCAACGACTGCTATGGGCAGCAAACCTTGCTGACTTTTCATTCACTTCTATGGGCAGCACATCTCCCTGCCTCTTCATAGACTTTTATGTGCAGCACTTGTCCCTGCTTCTTCATAGACGTCTATGGGCAGCGTGTCTCCCTGACACTTCGTATGCTTCTATGCGCAACACTTCTCCCTGCCTCTTCATAGACTTTTATAGGCAGCATTTCTCAATGCCTTTTCAAAAACGTCTATGGCCAGCATGCCTCCCTGGCTCTTTATAGATGTCTATGGCCAGCATGTCTCCCTGCCTTTTCATATACTTCTATGGGCAGCACTTCTGCTTGCCTCTTCGTATACTTCTATGGGCAGCACATCTCGCTGCCTCTTCAAAGACTTCTATGGGCAGCACATCTCACTACCTCTTCATATACTTGTATGGGCAGCACATCTTGCTGCCTCTTCATAGACTTCTATGGGTAGTACATCTCCCTGCCTCTACATAGACATCTATGGGCAGCACATTTAACTGCCTATTCATAGATGACTAATGGCAGCATGTCTCCCTGCTTCTTCATAGACTTATATGGGCAGCACTTCTGCTTGCCTCTTCATATAGTTCTATGGGCAGAAATGTCCCTGCCTCTTCATAGACTTTTATGGGCAGCACATCTCCATGCCTATTCATAGACTTCTATAGACTGCATGCACTGATTCCTTAGTAAGATGAGGTGATGAAGTTTATCATACATGGAGCACAAATGTGTTTTTCGGTAATATGATATATTTCACAGTATCATATATGTGCTTGTACTATAGGTTTATGAAAGGTCTGTTGAAGCGACACTATTTAGGAGCGTGAGTATAGATGGAGCAGTCATTCTAGGAATGCTGATAGATATGCAGATACCGGGATCTACGTGAATGTCTACATTTATTTTGATAAGTTAGTTTTAAGAATGATTTGCGGTCACGTCACCCGACCTGGGTCACCCGAGAGCCCGGAGGTGACTCGTCTAATAACTATGCGCACATTTAGCGATTGTGCAATGGTTCTTTGTAAATGTATTTAATGATAGCAATGTGCGTATTCTGGTCAAATCTGATAATCACGCTACGCACCATTGCCGAAGTATCCAATCAAAAGCCTGCGAGAACTTGAGTTTCTCTGTCCCCGATCCTCGGATACTACACTCCTATAATTAGTGTTCTATATTACAGCCACCTGACCTACATATTCACAGATCTAGGTGCGCGACGCGACTGTGGCACAATGTTATCCTGCAATTATTTTTGCTCCGTCGTGAACATTCCTCCAGTGATCACATGAGGCTGAGACATAAGTACTCGCAGCACTTCTGCTTTTTAATGCCAGAATGATCCGTTCCCGATTGTGACTTCATCTTTACATTTTTAAAGGGACTCTGTCAGCAGGTTTCTGCAATGTAATCTAAAGACAACGGAAAGGGTTAAAACAGAGAATTCAGCCCTGCATATTTTTGCTCATAGTCTTTTTTTTATTATCTGCAATATTAGTTTAAGCCTTTTATCTTTCTCATTAGTGGATCTCAGCAGCACAATAGAGAATTCAGCCCTGAGTATCTTATCGCAATGTTAAGGCCCAGTCACACACAATGAGATCGCTAATGAGATCGTTGCTGAGTCACAGTTTCTGTGACACAGCAAGGATCTCACCAGCAATCTCGTTATGTGTGACACCTACCAGCGATCAGGCCCCTGCTGTGAGATCCCTAGTTGTTGCAGAATTGCCAGGACCATTTTCTTCAAAGGCGATGTCCTGATGGTCAGGACGCATCGCTGTGTTTGACGCTGTGTGACAGGGTCCCAATGACCGCCAAGATCGCTATACAGGTCGCTACTGCGACCTTTATCGAAACTGTGTCGTTGGTAAGGCCTGACTGTGTGACATCTCACCAGCGACCTCCCAGCGACATACCAGCGATCCTTATCAGGACGTATCATTGTCGGGATCACTGGTAAGTCGTTGTGTGTGACTGGGCTTTTAAGCTGGGTCCACACATAGCGACAACGACATCGCTGTTACGTCACCATTTTCTGTGACGTAACAGTGACCTTGTAAGTCGCTGTTATGATCGCTGCTTAGCTGTCAAACACAGCGACGCAGCAGCGATCATAACGACATGCGTCACTGTGCTACATGTGCAGAGAGCAGGGAGCCGCGCACACTGCTTAGCGCTGGCTCCCTGCACTCCTAGGTACAGTACACATCGGGTTAATTACCCGATGTGTACTGCAGCTACATGTGCAGAGAGCAGGGGGCCGGCACTGGCAGCGAGAGCGGCGAACGCTGGTAACGAAGGTAAATATTGGGTAACCAGGGAAAGGGCTTCCCTTGGTTACCCGATGTTTACCCTAGTTACAGCTTACTGCAGCTGCCAGACGCCGGCTCCTGCTCCCTGCTCGCTTCATTTCGTCGCTCTCTCGCTGTCACACACAGCGATGTGTGCGTCACAGCAGGAGAGCGCCTTTGAAGAAAACGAACCAGGGCTGTGTGTAACAAGCAGCGATCTCACAGCAGGGGCCAGATCGCTGCTCAGTGTCACACACAGCGAGATCGCTAATGACGTCACTGCTGCGTCACAAAAACCGTGCCGTAGCAGCGATTTCGGTAGTGATTTCGCTATGTGTGAAGCACCCCTTAGTTTAAACCTCTTATCTTTATCATTAGTGGGTCTCAGCAGCACAATAGAAAATTCAGCCCTGCATATCTTATTCTCACAGTCTTTTTTTGTTTATCTGCAATGTTAGTTTAAGCCTCTTATCTTTATCATTGGTGAATCTCAGCAGCAGTGAACTCTAGCTGGTCTCTGCCCCCTTCTGTGATGGAAATGCACACTGAAAGCTTGGTGGGAGGGGGCAGCTCTCCCAGCACTGCTACATGCAAAATCTAGTATCTTTAACTGTGTCAAAATGACTGCACTCAGAAATCTAAGTGATACATCATCAAACTCAGGGCCTCTTTGCCTACATTATGCTGCTCTCAGATGAGGTGGCAAAAACCTGCTGACAGATTCCATTTAAGGGTTCGTCCGACAAAATAATGCATGAAAAATACATCAAAAGACACCAAAAAAGTAATGAAAAAATGCATTAAATGCACCAAAAATGCATGAAAAACGCATCAAAATGCACCAAAAAAACCCACATGAAAAAATGTATTAAAAAATGCATAAAAACACATGAAAAATGGATCAAAACACACCAAAAACTGCATCAAAACGCACCAAAAAATGCATGAAAAAAGGAACCAAAAATCCATGAAAAAAGGAACCAAAAACACATGAAAAATGCATCAAAACGCACCATAAAAAGCATCAAAACACAAAAAAATCCTGAAAAAATGCACCAAAAATGCACTGAAAATGCATCAAAACACACCAAAAAAACCATGAAAAATGAATAAATGCATGAAAAACACATAAAAAACACATGAAAAATGGATCAAAAGACACCGAAAAATGTATTAAAACACACCAAAAACTGCATCAAAACGCACCAAAAAATACATGAAAAAAGACACCAAAAATGCATCAAAACGCACCAAAAAATGCATGAAAAAAGTAACCAAAAACACACCAAAAGTGCTTCAAAATGCACCAGAAAATGCATGGAAACACCAAACAATTCATGAAAAAAGGGCACAAAAAATGCATGAAAAATGCATCAAAACAACATATGAAAAATTAATTTTAAAAAATGCATGAAAAACACAAACACATGAAAAATGGATCAAAAGACACAAAAAAATGTATTAAAACACACCAAAAACTGCATCAAAATGCACCAAAAAGTGCATGAAAAAACGAACCAAAAATGCATGAAAAAAGGAACCAAAAACACACGTCAAAACGCACCATAAAAAGCATCAAAACACCAAAAAATTCTTGCAAAAAATACATTGAAAATGCATCAAAATGCACCAAAAAAACATGAAAAATGAATAAAAAATGCATAAAAAACACATGAAAAAAGGCACTGAAAAATGTATTAAAACACACCAAAAACTGCATCAAAACGCACTAAAAAATACATGAGAAATGGCACAAAAAACACCAAAAATTCATCAAAACGCACCAAAAAATGTATGAAAAAAGGAACAAAAAATGCATGAATGAAAAAAGGAGCCAAAAACACACACTGCATCAAAACGCACCATAAAAGCATCAAAACACCAAAAAATTCCTGAAAAAATGCACCAAAAATACATTGAAAATGCATCAAAATGCACAAAAAAAACCCATGAAAAATGCATCAAAACACCAAAAACCACATGAAAAATGAATTTAAAAAATGCATACAAATCACATAAAACACATGAAAAATGGATCAAAAGACACCGAAAAATGTATTAAAACACACTAAAAACTGGATCAAAACGCACCAAAAATGCATGAAAAAAGGCACGAAAAATGCATCAAAATGCCCCCAAAAAACGCATTTTTAATTTTGGTGTGGTTTTGAGCCACAAGGTGCCAAAGTTTTCTGCAATGTGCGCACTTACCGTTAGGGTTTGTTTCACATTTTGCTTAGGACAGTAGCAGGGACGTTAACTAAATTTTAAAAAATCTCATCCACGCTGCAAATTGCTGCAATTTTTGTCTGGAAATTGAACTGTGTTGCAGTCAGTCTTCTCGGCCAGCTAAACCTTTCACAATCCACAGGGTGAAATCCGCAGCAAATGTGCCCCAAATCCACAACAGAATCCACATTCAACAAATGCAGATTTTATTCCAGAAACCACCACAAAATCTGTTTTAGTTTTTCTGTGCAAGGAAAAACAATACAATATCTTGATCTGATTGTGAATCGATAGGATGACCTCCAATGTTCTGTCTTCTGCGGCTCATGGAGAACATTCTTCTATTTGGCCCCAACTACACTTTCCTAGGATCCTTTATTAATGAATACCGGAATGTAAATATTTATCTTTTTTGCTCATTGCAATTAAACATTCTTGGGGACTTTTCTTGTGTGACCAAAAGAAAAAGATTGTTCTGCGCTCCGCATCCTATTCTGTGTCTGTTTATTGCAGATGTAGATGTCATTTGTTACCCCCCATCTGTGTCACTGCAGGTACAGAATAGTCACAAGTCTCCCTGTGTGACCCCATTCACATTGTCACAGGACGACATCTAGAGGAACATTGGGAACCTGACCGCAGCTGAGACGGAGAATAACCAGTATGGTTACATTTTCGGATGTGCCCGGTAGGTGGCGATAACAACCATCATTCCCTTATGATCCACGATAGTATCACGTCCGATAATTTCTATTAATATGAAACAACAAGATCCCTATTATTAAAAATCCTCTTTTTCAAGAACGAAAGGATTTTTCATTTTATAGTTGGGCGGTTTCTAAGGCAAGGAGCACAGCACTTGTGGCTCAGTGGTTAGCACTGGGGTCCTGCACTCAAATCCCACCAAGGACTATATCTGCAAGGAGATTGTGGGCGGTTTCTGTCACAAGGAGGCTTTTGCAGGCATTGTAGACTGTCATGGCGGCGTCAGGATCTGTGGAAATTCCAGATTCTTGTACTCTGCCTTCTGACTTCTCTGATGTCTGGGATCAGCGCAGGGAGACTCAGGCGTCAACCCCAAGACTTGTAGCTCCTAGGCAGACTAGCAAGAGCTAATCTCTGCTGTGCTGCTTGTTAATATCTTTTAGTCACATGATATGAAAGAGCCAGTCATATTCACTCCCCTCCTATATATGCTGGCTGGACACTTCCATTAGTGCCAGCTATAGCTAGTCTATACTGGTCTGGAGTTGTGATTTGATTCAGACTTACTGGTGGGTGTTGTGTACTATTGCTGTGAGTGGTTGTGATATTAACCCATGTTGCTGCCTTACTGCTCTTGCTTTTCTTCTTAATTTCTTACTGTTTTCTCCTGTGGGTTTGCAGTGTGTCTGAGTATCTGTTTTTCTCTGTCTGTCTAAATCTGTTTTTCTATTGCACTCCTGCCCCTTCCTTTCCTTAGGCAGGGAAGGACAAATTAGCTCTAGTGAGGAAAATAGCGAGGCACGTGGCTGAGGTATCTTCACTATTAGGGGTAACCTTGAGAACAGGGATAGCCTAGGGTCCTCCAGCATGTGTGATAGTATAGGAGCCCCCTGTCCTTCGCTATCCTGCAGTCACATCACGACAGTTTCTTCAAAGACTGATACTGATAGGGAACTCAGGGTATGCGCTCAAATGGGGGACAGCGATTTTATTTGTAACTCTGTGGACATATTGGTGCTTTATAAGCCCCTGTACTCTTCCACAAAGCTTCCCATATTGGAGACTGCACAGTTCTAACCATACTACCAGCCTGAACTATCAATTCTCATGAGCAAATGGTCAGGGGAGCAGTGTGCTCCTGAAAGACAAACATGAGACCACCACTATAAGCAGTAACCGACCCACAAGAGGTATGGAGCACATATGCATGACCCACAATTGGTATGGAGTACATATGCATGACCCACAAGAGGTATGGGGCACATATGCATGACCCACAAGAGTTATGAAACACATACAGTACAGACCAAAAGTTTGGACACACCTTCTCATCTCTAGAACAACTATTAAGAGGAGACTTTGTGCAGCAGCCTTCATGGTAAAATAGCTGCTAGGAAACCACTGCTAAGGACAGGCAACAAGCAGAAGAGACTTGTTTGGGCTAAGGAACACAAGGAATGGACATTAGACCAGTGGAAATCTGTGCTTTGGTCTGATGAGTCCAAATTTGAGATCTTTGCATCCAACCACCGTGTCTTTGTAGAAAAGGTGAACGGATGGACTCTACGTGCCTGGTTCCCACCGTGAAGCATGGAGGAGGAGGTGTGATGGTGTGGGGGGGGGCTTTGCTGGTGACACTTTTGGGGATTTATTCAAATTTGAAGGCATACAGAACCAGCATGGCTACCACAGCATCTTGCAGCGGCGTGCTATTCCATCCGGTTTGCGTTTAGTTGGACCATCATTTATTTTTAAACAGGGCAATGACCCCAAACACACCTCCAGGCTGTGTAAGGGCTATTTGACTAAGGAGAGTGATGGGGTGCTACGCCAGATGACCTGGCCTCCACAGTCACCAGACCTGAACCCAATCGAGATGGTTTGGGGTGAGCTGGACCGCAGAGTGAAGGCAAAAGGGCCAACAAGTGCTAAGCATCTCTGGGAACTCCTTCAAGACTGTTGGAAAACCATTTCCGGTGACTACTTCTTGGAGCTCATCAAGAGAATGCCAAGAGTGTGCAAAGCAGTAATCAAAGCAAAAGGTGGCTACTTTGAAGCACCTAGAATATAAGACCTATTTTCAGTTGTTTCACACTTTGTTGTTAGGTATTTCATTCCACATGTTTTCATACATAGTTTTGATGTCTTCAATGTGAATCTACAATTTTTAGAGTCATGAAAATAAAGACAAACTCTTTGAATGAGAAGGTGTGTCCAAACTTTTGGTCTGTACTGTATGCATGACCCTCAAGCGGTATGGGGCACAGATGCCTGCTGTTCTCACTGAGAGGCACATCCCTTGACCAGTCTGTTAACAAGTCAGTCCATTAGATACAAGATCGTCTCTATTGAGAGGTGCAAAATGATGGATTCTGTGCAACGACTTCCCCTTTCCCAATAGTCCAACTTTATATCTATATTAAAACTGAAAATACACTGAAAAGGGAATTACATTTTGTGCTTTAAAGGATGAAATACTAAAAGCAAAAGTGTTGAGTGCACGGTTGCAAAATGTAGTTTTTATTCAGAGGCTGAAAACCTCTAAAGACCTAATAGTGAGAAATCTACCAAGCCCGGGCGATCCTCTGTGAGCAGTGCGGACTGATACATTGTATCTGCAGTTACAGATTAAGACAAACTATCAGTACAATTGGGGGATCAGTGATAGAGTTAGGTCCTTCCTGCCAGTGGGTCCCAGACCAGGTTTGAGCGACACCAGTTTGAGACCCATTGGTTTCCCTGAATGATATTCTGGTTTCTCCCAATGGCGGATGCCCTCAACAACACAGAGGAGAGTATACAAATAAAATATCTTATTAATTAACACCAAAATTTGGATTCAAGCAAACACAAATTTTAGGGGCTTCAGATTACACAAATCTAGCAAAGGATAACGCTGCTGTTGCTTCCGGGTCTCACTCATTATGTCTCATTAATATTCACTGCACTGACTGCGGACCCGGAAGCAGCAGCGCGGAGACAAGTTCTTGCTGTCCGTGTGCTATCCGGATGTCATACGGATTGCACACGGAAGGGACACTGACACGCGAAAGGGCCACGGAGCTCCACAACGGACTGTGCAAAATGTTCATTTTTTTGTATGGACATATGAAGGGGGCTAATGTAGTATTATAGAAGGACTGTATTGTTTTCATCTACTGGATATAACTTTCTGCAAACTAAGGGGATTTCTAAAATATTCAGGAATTTAGTGATATGTGATAAAGGCAGGGGTGGAATGATTGCGGTCATAGGGAACACAACCAGGCCCGGGGGTGCAGGGAGCCCGCCAGCCCTAGCCCCTGCTTTAACTGGATGTGCAGCCGAGGACGTACATCCAGCGGAAATGCATCGCAGTGCAGAAACCCATCAGATCCCTGTACTGTGATATACCCTGCTAGCGAAACAGAAGCCGGCAGCTTTCATCTGGGACCCGGTGATTGAGGGCGGTGCATGGCAATGTCATGCATTGCAATAGCACCAACACCGATGACAGCTGCCGGCCACTGTGCACTGGCAACACAGGAGGACGCTGCGTGACGTGGGAGCCAGGGACGGGGAGCCAGGGATGGGGAGTACGGTGTTGCTTTTTGTGTTAGACAGAACGGAGGCATATTTACCAGGATGGGGGCATATATAGCAGGAGGGGACAGTATGTACCAGGAGGGGGACAGTATATACCAGGAGGAGCCCAGCAAAGGGATAGTATACACCAGGAGGGCCCCAGGAGGGGGAGAGTAGATACAAGTAGGGGATAGTATATACAGGAAGGCCCCAGGAGGGCGACAGTATATACCAAGAGGAATACAGTATATACCAGGAGGGGCCTAGCAGGGTGATAGTATAAACTAGGAGGGCCCCAGAAGGGGTACAGTAGATACCAGGAGGGGGACAGTATATACAGGAAGGCCCCAGGAGGGGGACAGTATATACCAGCAGGGAGAAGATATATGTCAGGAGGCACCCAGGACGGGGACATATATACCAGGATGGTGACATATACCAGAATGGGGAAATTTTTACCAGGATGGGGTTATATATACACCAAGATGTGGGCTATAATGGAGAACACGTAAACTAGGAAGGGGGACATGTATGCCAGGATAGGAAACATACTTACCAGGATGGGGACATATATTCCAGGATGGGGGACATATTTACAAGGAAGGAGCCCAGGATGGGAGACATTAGAACAGGGTGGGGGACATTACTACATAATGGGGGGTGGAGAAGTCACATGTCTTTATTGGATTTAGAATGTTAAATGTATTCATATATATATAGATACATCTGACCAACATAAAGAGGGGGCCCAGGTCCAAATTTTGCACCAGAGTCCATTGAACTTTATGTGCACAAAGTAAGCCTCTTCAACTGAAAAAAAGAATTCCCTGGAGAAGTGAAGACTTTGGACCCTTCTACTTATTTCCGATTTACTCGATATCTTGACTCTTGTAATTAGAGTTCTTTGAACTTTCCGTTGTCTCGTTACTGCTTCAGATTGAGTCAATCTTCATCATCTCCGGAATGAACCCTTTTTAGAGGATTTGTCCGGATCTGATTATTTCTTTTAAATATAGATATTGAAAAACAGAAAAAACTGATACCATCTAATCAACATTTAAAGGGGTTGTCCGGGACTTTATCGTTGATGGCTCATTCAGCAACTTTCAGTATACGTCACTGTAAATCCTAATCAAAAATCTAATAAACAGTAAATAAATCATTCTGCAAATGAGCAAATTCCAGAAAGTCTGTAAATTCTGTACCTAATAGACAATAATGACCAGGTTCAACCAAGATACTCAGATTACTCATCAGCGCTCCTGCCGAAAAGCCTTTGTTTTATTTCTCTGAAAACCTCTCTGACTCCATGACAAGGTGCAGAGTTAAAGGGGAGTTCTATAATGGTGGTCTAAGGTAGCATAAGAATATTTCATTTACCTGAGCCCACCAGAACACTTATTAAAAGGAATCTGCCACCAAGTTTTTGCCACCTAATCTGAGAGCAGCATAATGTAGAGACAGAGACCCTGATTCCAGTGATGTGTCACTTATTGTGCTGGCTAGTGAAGATTTTATAAAATCACTGTTTTATCAGCAGGAGCTTATCACTAGAGGACTACTTGGCCTGCTGCTAGTTTTGCCCAACCCCGCCCCCACCACTGATTGGCTGCTTTCTGTGCTCTTCTGCCAATCAGTGGTATGGGCAGGGTTATACAGATCTCAGCACTGAGAAAACTGGTACATCTGCAGCAAAGAAAACAGGGATTTTATCAAAACTGCACCAAGCAACCCAATATGTGCTACATCGCTGGAATCAGGATCTCGACCCCTATGTCATGCTGCTGTCATCTGCTGTCATATATGTCTATAGGCTGTGGTTAGGTGGATTCGGTCTCAGAACATTGTAACTATTGAGCTACTGTAATACATTTTAATATTAATTTAATACACCGGAAATTCACCCAGAAATGAGGTTGATGTTTCCAGGCTCCAGGGTTGGATATGTCCAGACTCCAGGGTTGGATATTTCCAGGGTTGGATATTTCCAGGGTTGGATATTTCCAGGCTCCAGGGTTGGATATTTCCAGGGTTGGATATTTCCAGGCTCCAGGGTTGGATATTTCCAGCGTTGGATATTTCCAGCGTTGGATATTTCCAGCATTGGATATTTCCAGCATTGGATATTTCCAGGGTTGGATATTTCCAGGGTTGGATATTTCCAGGGTTGGATATTTCAGGCTCCAGGGTTGGATATGTCCAGACTCCAGGGTTGGATATTTCCAGGGTTGGATATTTCCAGGGTTGGATATTTCCAGGCTCCAGGGTTGGATATTTCCAGGGTTGGATATTTCCAGGCTCCAGGGTTGGATATTTCCAGGGTTGGATATTTCCAGGGTTGGATATTTCCAGGGTTGGATATTTCCAGGGTTGGATATTTCAGGCTCCAGGGTTGGATATGTCCAGACTCCAGGGTTGGATATTTCCAGGGTTGGATATTTCCAGGGTTGGATATTTCCAGGCTCCAGGGTTGGATATTTCCAGGGTTGGATATTTCCAGGCTCCAGGGTTGGATATTTCCAGCGTTGGATATTTCCAGGGTTGGATATTTCCAGCGTTGGATATTTCCAGGGTTGAATATTTCCAGGGTTGGATATTTCAGGCTCTAGGGTTGGATATATCCAGACTCCAGGGTTGGATATTTCTAGGGTTGGATATTTCCAGGGTTGGATATTTCCAGCGTTGGATATTTCCAGGGTTGGATATTTCCAGGGTTGGATATTTCCAGGCTCCAGTTTACTATTTACATGGATACAGATAAGAAGACTGCACTTTAGAACATTGTTTCACATAGAAAAGCTACAAAGTTGTAAATGTGTAAAATGTTTGACAAGGAGCCGAGGAAGTTATGACCAGTACAAAGTCCTATCTAAAAATAAAGCTCTGCTGTTACTTTGGTGATGAGTTACACAAATCCAGACAGAAGAGGAGCTTTTTCACCTTTTGGTGTTCAAAATGTGAATTTTAAAGTTCCATTTTTTTGGTGCTGGGGTGGGGCTTTAAATATAAGAATCCAGCCCCCTGTATTATACTCACCAGCCGCCATCTGCATCTTCTATCACTGTCTTTCCCAACAGTTTTTGACCTGCCGGCAGCTCCAGTGATTCATGGAGCATGAGATTCTGTCACTGGTTTCCACTAGAAACTGAGATCCTGTCACTGATTTAGACTGGAGATTGAGGCTCAGTTACTGATTCCCACTAAAGACTGAGATTCCATCACTGGTTCTCACTAAAGACTGAGATTCCATCACTGGTTCTCACTAAAGACTGAGATTCCATCACTGGTTCTCACTAAAGACTGAGATTCCATCACTGGTTCCTACTAAAGATTGAGATTCCATCACTGGTTCTCACTAAAAACTGAGATTCCATCACTGGTTCTCACTAAAGACTGAGATTCCATCACTGGTTCTCACTAAAGACTGAGATTCCATCACTGGTTCCTACTAAAGATTGAGATTCCATCACTGGTTCTCACTAAAAACTGAGATTCCATCACTGGTTCCCACTAAAGATTGAGATTCCATCACTGGTTCCTACTAAAGATTGAGATTCCATCACTGGTTCCCACTAAAGACTGAGATTCCATCACTGGTTCCCACTAAAGACTGAGATTCCATCACTGGTTCCCACTAAAGACTGAGATTCCATCACTGGTTCTCACTAAAGACTGAGATTCCATCACTGGTTCCCACTAAAGACTGAGATTCCATCACTGGTTCCTACTAAAGACTGAGATTCCGTCACTGGTTCCCACTAAAGACTGAGATTCCATCACTGGTTCCCACTAAAGACTGAGATTCCATCACTGGTTCCCACTAAAGACTGAGATTCCATCACTGGTTCCTACTAAAGACTGAGATTCCATCACTGGTTCCCACTAAAGACTGAGATTCCATCACTGGTTCCCACTAAAGACTGAGATTCCATCACTGGTTCCTACTAAAGACTGAGATTCCATCACTGGTTCCCACTAAAGACTGAGATTCCATCACTGGTTCCCACTAAAGACTGAGATTCCATCACTGGTTCCCACTAAAGAGTGAGATTCCATCACTGGTTCCCACTAAAGACTGAGGGTCTAGGACGGGCTCAGGTTGGAGACTGATGATCTGCCATTGAATTAAACTGGAGATAAAGGCTCTGTTACTGGTTTAGACTGGAGATTGAGGCTCTGTTACTGAGTCCCATTGGAGACTGAGATTATGTCACTGGTTCAGACTAGAGATTGAGGTTCTGTCACTGGTTCCACTGGAGACTGGTTCCACTGGAAACTGATATATTGTTGCTGGTTCAGACTGAAGATTGTGATACAGTCACTGGTTCCCACTGAAGACTGAGATTCTGTCATTAGTTCCCACATGAGATTGAGATTTTGTCACTGGTTTAGACTGGAGATTGAGGTTTGTCCCTGGTTCCCACTGGAGACTGAGATTCTGTCACTTGTTCCCACTGGAGATTGAGGTTCTGTCACTGGTTCCGACTGGAGGCTGCGATTCCATCACTGGTTCCCACTGGAGACTGAGATTCTGTCACTGGTTCCCACTGGAGATTGAGATTCTGTCACTGGTTCCCACTGGAGACTGAGATTCTGTCACTGGTTCCACTGGAGATTGAGATTCTGTCACTGGTTCCCACTGGAGATTGAGGTTCTGTCACTGGTTCCCACTGGAGGCTGCGATTCCATCACTGATACCCATTAAAGATTGAGATCCTGTCACTGGTTCAGACTGGAGATTGAGGTTCTGTCACTGGTTCAGACTGTATACCCAGGTTCTGTCACTGGTTTCCACTGGAGATTGAAGTTGTGTCACTGGTTCAGACTGGAGATTGAGGTTCTGTCACTGGTTTCCACTGGAGATTGAGGTTCTGCCACTGGTTTCCACTGGAGATTGAGGTTCTGTCACTGGTTCAGACTGGAGATTGAGGTTCTGTCACTGGTTTCCACTGGAGATTGAGGTTCTGTCACTGGTTTCCACTGGAGACTGAGATTCTGTCACTGGTTCAGACTGGAGATTGAGGTTCTGTCACTGGTTCAGACTGGAGATTGAGATTCTGTCACTGGTTCACACTGGAGATTGAGGTTCTGTCACTGGTTCACACTGGAGATTGAGGTTCTGTCACTGGTTTCCACTGGAGACTGAGATTCTGTCACTGGTTCCCACTGGAGATTGAGGTTCTGTCACTGGTTCAGACTGGAGATTGAGGTTCTGTCACTGGTTCAGACTGGAGATTGAGGTTCTGTCACTGGTTTCCACTGGAGATTGAGGTTCTGTCACTGGTTCAGACTGGAGATTGAGGTTCTGTCACTGGTTTCCACTGGAGATTGAGGTTCTGTCACTGGTTTCCACTGGAGATTGAGGTTCTGTCACTGGTTCAGACTGGAGATTGAGGTTCTGTCACTGGTTTCCACTGGAGATTGAGGTTCTGTCACTGGTTCAGACTGGAGATTGAGGTTCTGTCACTGGTTTCCACTGGAGACTGAGATTGGAGCATGAATCCCTTTCACAACAGACAGCGTGTTGCTGACTGTCTACATGACACACGCTCAGTGTCATCATCTAGAACATTACTCCACAGTTTCCCGGGGCGTCATGTGCCTTCATTCATATATTTACAACTTGACTTGAGAAACTATTCTTGATAAAATCATAAAAGGGTTCACTGACTTTTGCACAATGTGACTGTGGTTATGGTTGATTAATACTGTCTTACACAATTCATAGAAGATATCCAGTGCTAGTCATCTAGAAAAACCCTCCTGCTCCTCAGGTCAGATACGTGTGAGTCCTCACTGCTCCCCTGTGCTCTTGGGCGCCGCTCTGCTGGCCTTAAGACTTCTTTATCATGTATGAAGATGTGAGGGACTGGCAGAGTGAATGCCCGTGTCATTCATAGCTGCTTTCTCCTGAACATTATTACCAGGTTGCGCTGTTGCTTGCCTGTCTGAATGTCTGTATTGCTTGCGTGTACTGTGGATGTTTCACAGGTCTATGTGTCTTCCTCGTGATGAAGGCTGGCTCCATCTTTTCCAGGGGACCCTTCTCATCAACTCTACACAGGGTTAAACCTTCAGTTCACCATCTCCACCACCGCCTTCAGATCCCCCACAGTCCACACAGATAATCAGGTTCAGTCCAATCCATCAATTATCCGTCACAACACTTCAATGATAATCTAGTGTCATAAGGGGACCATGACAGATAGTGGCCTCTCCTATTTCTGGTGTCAGGAGATCACAGCGCAGGGCTACATTCACACTTGCTCAGGTTAATATTGCGGGTTGTGCAGATGCTCCTTTATCCGATGCTGCTACAGTTAAGTAGTTCCTCTGGTCTCCTATGCTCTGGATGAAAGCTGGAATCGGCTGTGCTGAGTTTCTAATTACCTCTTCCAGCACAGGTAATTACCAGTGATTGCTTCTGCTAAGCTTGCCTCTAGAGGGAAACTGTGAGCTGTGAACCAGGAAGTCACTGTCACGACGCGGACTAACTGAGAATCCAAAACACACAATGACAAGGATAATGCCGTGAAGAAAAAGGGGTACACCAAGGACACTTTAACAACGGTGGGCCCTGATGCTAGTGAGAGGGAAGATGGACACCTCCTCCACTTACCTGCCGCTGTACCCTGCACTCCTAGCTAGGCCCTATACAGGTTTCTTACCTGTTGCCGAGTAGGAACCTGAAGCCCTGAAAACACCCTACAATAGTCCCTGGCTAGGGAGTGGGCAGATGAAGGATATTAGCCCCTCCGCTGCACTGAAACAAGACACCAGGGAAGGAGAACAGACAGAGGGGAACACAACAAAAGACTGCTGTAGTCAGCACCAAGATTGCAGCCATCAAAGCACCTTCAATAGAGTGTTTCAGCAGCTCCTTCCACCTCCAGGACCAGCATCCAAATGGCAAAGACAATAACCGGCCCCCTCTGCTGGTAGCAGAGGGTATATAAAGAGACTGGGAGTGGTCCCAAACCGGAAACACTTGAGCTGGTAATTAGCCTGCTTTCTGGTAAGAAATACTGACAATAACCCTACAACTGCCAAAAAAAGGGAAAACATGTTTAATATTGAGTCAAGAATGGAAAATGACCCTGAAATCCTTAATCTGTCACTAGTCTCATAATGCAAAGAGATGACTGTGACAGTCACATTGAGATCCATTGCTGTAGTTTGCTGTTTGAAAGCTATGTTGTATTGTTCGGTTCCTTATCCTTTTTTGGTTTGCCTCACTACTCCGTTCCACATTACTCCCTCCTGTTGTTTGGAGTGCATTGCATGATTGCTGTTACTTCTGTCTGTCTTATCCACTCTGTGTCTTTCACCTAAAATGGGACTTGCGTTCCCACTGCCCTGCTCACTAGCCAGGGTGAATAAGTTACAGTTTACAAATGTCTGCAAGTGGTGATTCTGATTTGGCTTCTTATTTTAAGTAATGCTATATAGGATTGTTACTTCCAATAGATGTCACTGGGATCCTGTTCCCTTCCTCTGTGAAGAGGCTACAGTATTTGCACATTTTGTTTCGCAGGGAGATTGCTTGACCTATATGTCTCCCTACTCCAGGTTAAAAGGCTCCTTCAGAAGAAACTTTAAAGGGTCCTCAGTGGATATACGAGTAGTCTGTAAATAGGGGGACACAATTCACACTTCTTCCAGGAATTTCAATTTTGGGTGGCTTACTATCCTAGGCACCACAGGAACTGGAGACGTATTGCCTCTAGGTGCCTAATGCACTGCTATTACTGAAGTCATCTGTCTTTGTCAGACGGGGTATCAAGGAATCTCAGAAACATTTCCGGTTTCTCTACCAGAGAAAGTCATTTCCTTGCCCTCATCACCTGTTTACAGCTCTCGTCATGGCTGTTATCTCCTCTTCGTTATCAGTATTCTGCAGAGGTGACGAGGCGGCGGCGGTGAGCTGTAGATTACCATCACTGACAGTGCACAATAGTAATGGTAGGAAAGTTCTGTAATGTTTCTGTAATCTTTCTGGCATAAAATAAAGAAATTTTAAACAATTTAAGGGGTTGTCCAAACTTAGTAAGTCATCATCTAAGCATTGCTGGGGGACTGCCCTCGAATGTTTGCAGTGATTGCTGCCTATGGAGCGGTGGGTACATGTGCAGCCATCACTCCATTTTTATACCGGCACGTATAAAACTGTGGATTGCTGGTTGGGGTTACCTGAATGATGGCCGCTAATGTGTGCAAACACTTCGCTCAGTTCTGCTCTATCTCCAGACGTTGCATAGAGGATAAAGAATAAATGTAGTAGTGGTGCACATCCGTGGCCTTTCATCCAGTCAAATGGGCCACTTCCTGTTCTCAAGAATGGTGAGAGTGCTATGGATGAGCAAGTCCTGTGCATAGGTGATAACTTGCTAAGTTGGAACATCCCTTTTAATAGGAATCTATTAACTCAAATAAACCCAGTATACACTAAGCACACAGCCTTGCACAGCAAGGACACACCTAGGATGCACTGAGCCTTTGGGCCACACCCAGGGTGCACTGAGCCTTTTGGCCACACCCAGGGTGCACTGAGCCTTTTGGCCACACCCAGGGTGCACTGAGCCTTTTGGCCACACCCAGGGTGCACTGAGCCTTTTGGCCACACCCAGGGTGCACTGAGCCTTTCGCCACACTCAGGGTGCACTGAGCCTTTGGCCACACGACGGGGTGCTCTGAGCCTTTGGCCACACTCAGGGTGCACTGAGCCTTTGGCCACACCCGGGGTGCACTGAGCCTTTTGGTCACACTCAGGGTGCACTGAGCCTCTTGGTCGCACTCAGGGTGCACTGAGCCTTTGGCCACAATCAGGGTGCACTGAGTCTTTGGCCACACGCAGGGTACACTAAGCTTTCTGATCACACCCAGGGTACACTCAGCCTTTGCCCACACTCAGGGTGCACTGAGCCTTTTGTCCGCACTCAGGGTGCACTGGACCTCTTGCCCGCACTCAGGGTGCACTGAGCCTTTTGGCCACACTCAGGGTGCACTGAGCCATTGGTCTCACTCAGGGTGCACTGAGCCATTGGCCGCACTCAGGGTGCACTGAGCTTTCTGGCCACACCCAGGGTGCACTGAGCCTCTTGGCCGCACTCAGGGTGCACTGAGCCTTTGGTCACACGCTGGGTGCACTGAGCCTCTTGGCCACATGCAGGGTGCACTTAGCCTTTGGTCACACACAGGGTGCACTGAGCCTTTTGGCCACACGCAGGGTGCACTGAGCCTCTTGGCCACACGCAGGGTGCACTGAGCCTCTTGGCCACACGCAGGGTGCACTGAGCCTCTTGGCCACACGCAGGGTGCACTGAGCCTCTTGGCCACACGCAGGGTGCACTGAGCCTCTTGGCCACACGCAGGGTGCACTGAGCCTTTGGTCACACGCAGGATGCACTGAGCCTTTGGTCACACCCAGGGTGCACTGAGCCTCTTGGCCGCACTCAGGGTGCACTGAGCCTTTGGTCACACGCTGGGTGCACTGAGCCTCTTGGCCACACG
Organism: Anomaloglossus baeobatrachus; assembly: GCF_048569485.1. Classification (NCBI taxonomy): domain Eukaryota; kingdom Metazoa; phylum Chordata; class Amphibia; order Anura; family Aromobatidae; genus Anomaloglossus; species Anomaloglossus baeobatrachus. The sequence goes on along the minus strand of NC_134363.1, from coordinate 170,311,014 downwards.
CAGGGTGCACTTAGCCATTGGTCACACGCAGGGTGCACTGAGCCTTTTGGCCACACGCAGGGTGCACTGAGCCTTTTGGTCACACGCAGGGTGCACTGAGCCTCTTGGCCACACGCAGGGTGCACTGAACCTTTTGGCCACACGCAGGGTGCACTGAGCCTTTTGGCCACACGCAGGGTGCACTGAGCCTCTTGGCCACACGCAGGGTGCACTGAGCCTTTGGTCACACGCAGGGTGCACTGAGCCTTTTGGCCACACGCAGGGTGCACTGAGCCTTTTGGCCACACGCAGGGTGCACTGAGCCTTTTGGCCACACGCAGGGTGCACTGAGCCTTTTGGCCACACGCAGGGTGCACTGAGCCTCTTGGCCACACGCAGGGTGCACTGAGCCATTGGCCGCACTCAGCGTGCACTGAGCCATTGGCCGCACTCAGGATGCACTGAGCTTTCTGGTAACACCCAGGGTACACTGAGAACACTAATTGACATATTTGATGAAACTTCAGGGTCTGCAGAACAG
>NC_134363.1:170237994-170305494 GCF_048569485.1 Anomaloglossus baeobatrachus | reverse complement strand
GCTCATATTGCTCCAATATTAAGAAACCAAAATCCTTTGTTCCATGATACCAATGATATGTTTAAAAACATGAAATTTCCAGTGTCAGAAAACCACAGTGATACGTCACACCATTTCCTTTGAACACATTGATAGTTTCTGCTGCAGCTTCCGCTGTTTGAATCACTAGATTACAAGGAAAAGTGTACGGAGACGAGTGTACAGAGACGAGCGCGCAGAGACGAGCGTGCAGAGACGAGCGCGCATAGACGAGCGCGCATAGACAAGCGTGCAGAAACGAGCGTACAGAGACGAGCGTGCAGAGACGAGCGTGCAGAGACGAGCGTGCAGAGACGAGCGCGCATAGACGAGCGCGCATAGACGAGCGCGCAGAAACGAGCGTGCAGAGACGAGCGTGCAGAGACGAGCGTGCAGAGACGAGCGTACAGAGACGAGCGTACAGAGACGAGCGCGCAGAGACGAGCGCGCAGAGACGAGCGCGCAGAGATGAGCGCGCAGAGACGAGCGCGCAGAGACGAGCGTGCAGAGACGAGTGTGCAGAGACGAGTGTGCAGAGACGAGTGTGCAGAGACGAGCGCGCAGCGACGAGCGCACAGAGACGAGTGTACAGTGGTGCGATGTCGTCAGCTATTGTTCTTGTTCAGACAATGGATGTAGAAATGATAAATGGAATGTTCGGTTGCGGAAGGTTGAAGTAGACGGATCTAGGACTTTCTTCAACTTATGTAACTATGTAACGTTAACGGAAACTTGTGAAGAGGATTTCACCACTGACACTAGTGGAACGACTCTACAGGTCCTAGTACAACAACGATCCCTGTCTTGTAGGATTCTGATGTGCAATTGCTGAAAAATCAGGCTTAGAAGCCACATATGCAAATTAGCCTGGAAGTGCATTGGGGCGTGTTCATACACTCCGAATACATTGACACGCCCCAATGTACTTGGTTACATGCGGCTTCACAACTTGATTTCTCACAGCAGGATCATCAGATTACTATATATATATATATATATATATTACAAGGTATCATTTCTATTGTCAAGGACGATACAACACTACTGCCGTGTTTCCCTGAAAATAAGACAGTGTTCCCTATATTATTTTTTGCTCTGGAAAATGGGCTATGTCTTATTTTAGGGAAACACGGCCAAATATACCTCCAAAAGAAGGCAGACTCCCCCCAAGAGAATTGTATGCCGCGCCCGGTAGACCTCTGATGTGACGGTGGTGGGTCTGAGTGGCGTTGTGCCCGTGGAGGGGGCGTGCCACAGGCTTTTGTAATGGGGGTTAAACAATATTAAAAATGGGGTAAGAAAAATAAACAAATAAAGAGATTGTGACGCCAGTTGGGATTTTCGGCTTTGGTATGGCCGGTCACTGCTGATGGTCCCCAGGGGTTAGGTGGTGCTGCACAGTGCCAGAGGGTTGTCCCCTCACCCCTTCCCCCCAACTAGAGCTGGTTTCTGGGGAAGTTGAGGTAGGGATGGCAAAGCAGAGAATAATGAGACAAGACAGGGAGCTTTTACCTTTTACTGAAGCTCCAGAACATTCCAGAACATTCCTTACAGCCTTCACAATGATGGTGGTCTGTCCTGCCCCAATGAGAGTTCGGTTTCTCTGGTGTGTGGTGGTCGTATCCTCCTGCCGCTACTACCCTACTTGGGAAAAGGTGTCTTGAAATTCTGGAATTTTCAAGACAAGAAAACTCTGGATCTTTAATCCCTTATTGCGAGCAGGTGACTTGAATCCTGAGGGAAAACTCACTGTTTCTTCTAGAAGTTTCCAGACTCAATCACGTCGCTGAGCTTCTGGGCAATTTCACTGCTCCTTATGAAAATGCTAATAGCAGTCTCTCAGTTTGCCAATGACCTTGAAAGTACTGGTGGCCTAGGGACTGATACCCTGCCAATTTGTAGCTGGCCCTTCCAGAGGTTTCATCAGGTACCTCAGGACAGGACGTCTCCATGTTACACTCTTCTGATATGATCACCCTGACACCAACTCCAACTGCCCCTCTCTGAATTTACCTCCCACCTAAGCTCCTCCCCTTTCTCCTTCTAGGGCCACAAACAAGATTCGTTATCAGCTCAGGTGAACAGCCCCAGTAAGGGAGAGTAGGCAAATGTGAGTATGGGGCGAACAGCCCCAGTAAGGGAGTGTAGGCAAATGTGAGTATGTGGTGAACAGCCCCAGTAAGGGAATGTAGGCAAATGTGTGTATGTGGTGAACAGCCCCAGTAAGGGAGTGTGGGAAAATGTGTGAATGTGGTGAACAGCCCCAGTAAGGGAGTGTAGGCAAATGTGAGTATGTGGTGAACAGCCCCAGTAAGGGAGTGTAGGAAAATGTGTGTATGTGGTGAACAGCAGAGAAAAACAAATCTCATTAAAGCTATCAATACATGTTATACAGATTGAAATACACATGCAGCCATTATTTGTGGCAACTCAGGCACAGGCGCCACATTTGCACTTACCAGACCCAGATATCTGCATCTCTGTCAGGTCCTCCTGCGTTCTACAGCGGTCGCTCCCCCTGCTGTCCGCAAGCAGTATCACTCTCACAGAGTTAGTGAGAGCATAGTGATACCGCAACCTGATCTGTGTGTGTGAGCGGAACAGCGAGGAACCTGTCAGCAATGTAGATCTCTGTGTGAGAGCCCATTCACCATTGGCACTTGCAGCTGTAGTTATTCGGGGTCTGGTGAGTGTGATTTCTTTTTTTTGTTGGGGGGGGCTGTCTGCTTTCTTTTGGGGGTGTCCTCTTTCTCTAATGAAGTGTTCTGTTGCATTTTTTAACTTTTTTAGCTGCCCGAACACTTCATTATTGAACCGTGACTAGGGCTTATTTTTCGAGTAGGGCTTATATTTTAAGCATGCTCAAAAAAGGCTGAAAATCCCTGCTAGGGCTTATTTGGGGGTAAGTCTTATTTTCAGGGAAACACGATAGTTTCAGTAATAGTTTTTAGGCAAAATGAATGCCCCGTCTTCTGCTTGTAGATGGCCTGAGATTTAGGGAAATAACCCCAGCGCTAAAATTTCACTATGCCAATGTATGTAAAGCGCTGTGGAATTAATATATATAAGTATATAAGTGAATAAATATTATTATTATTATTATTATTATTAATAACAATAATCCACAAGAGGATAAATCCAAAATATTTCAGAATATTCAAAATAACACTTCAGTCCTCCTGGACCTTGTTCACATTAGTATTCTGCATAGAAAAGCAGCAAAGTAAATAATGGGCCAAAAGTGATTGAGAATAAATGGCTGATATCTCATATATTCCTGAAAATGTAAAATATGACAACTAATATCACGTTCTGACTATTTAGGCTGTAAATTCCAAGGTCAATCCAATGAAAGCTAACACATTGTTATCCCCATAGGAGAAAATGTCACATCCCCTACAAATGTCGCCTTCAAAATGGACTTTTTTGACAACGTTTTAACCTGGGCGGATAACAAAACCAATGTCGCTGGCATCGTGTATGAAATTCAGTATAGGAGGTAAGAGATAATATGGAGGAATCCTTAATCTAAGAAGGTGTGAAGGATACAAGAATGCAAAACATGGACCGGAGGAAGGAAAATAAGTCCATCACCATTGCACCATTGACATGAAAAATAATGATATTTATACATGTTTGTCATTACCTTTATTTATAAACGTTGCAATAATTATCAGGCCACAATCTTCTTTTCATTTATTTTTACCCCCCTCTCCCCCCGTGTGATGATTTCCATCACAATAATGTATCCTAGATGTGAGAGCTGTGTATTTAGGATGTCTTTACTAGCTCTCGTGTATCAGCACAGCTTCATTCCTGTACTGATTTCCATTATATAGCTTATGATTGATAATGACCTTTTTCCCTATTTACATAATGACTGAGCTGCCCTCCCTAATCACTTAAATGCTTTCCCCCCTCTCTCCTCTGTGATCTGCAGCCAGTTCCCCATTGTTATATGTATCATTCTATCAGATAAGCAGAACCTTGATGATTTTGTATCATATTTTGACACCAGCTAACTAGGTAGCTGCAAACTGGTACCAAAGTCAGCACCATAAGCTACACTAATGTCATTTACACATATGCCCTACCTCTTGAGTTTGATGGAAAGTTGCAGCATAACTTTAGTGGGTGCAGTAGATGCAGTTGTATCCAGGGTCCTGGAGATTAAGGGGCGCAGAAGGTTTCTATGATATTAGGGAGACCTTTTAGAGATTTTGCATAGGGGGAAAGCACACTTAAAGTTACACTGCTGCAGAGCATTATGCATATGCACATTTCCTCTTCTCTGAAATGAGTAGACGTTACACCAGAATGATTGAGAACGTCTATGTGATTTTGAGTTTTGCACAAACTTCGCAGACTGTCATGGCAGCGCCGGGCTCTGTTCACATTGCAGATTCTGACACTCCGCCTCATGGTTTCACTGGTGTCTGGGATCAACACAGGCGGACTCGGTTGCTGATTCATAAACAGGCTAGCAAGAGTTAATCTCTGCTGGTCTGCTTGCTTCTTTGATCACATGTTGTGTGGAGACCTATCCCATCTGCTCCCCTCCTATTTATGCTGGTGGAATCCTTCCACCTATGCCAGCTATAGTTTGTCTTTGTTGGTCTGGGAGATGTGGTGTCCCAGATAGTTGGAGATCATTGTGTTTTTGCATAGTGTGGTTGTGGAGTTTACCTCTGTTGTTTTGTAGCTTCCTTCCTGCTCTTGTTTTTCTCATGAATCTCTTATCTTATCCTTTATGTGTGTGCTGTGTGACAGACTTTTGGTTTTCCCTTGTCTGTCTTTATTTCTGGGTTTCATCTCACTCCTGTCACATCCCTTCTTGGCGGGAGGAATCAGATCAGGACTGGTCAGGAGCAGACCCAGGAGGAGACTCAAGCCTCTCCACCATCAGAAGTATCCCTGAGGTTAGGGATAGCAGAGGGCCCCCTAGTTTGAGGGACAGATTATAAGCCCCAATTGTTGGGTGTTTTTCACAGTATTATTGCAATCTGTGTGACAGTTTTGTTTTTTCCACTGTTTGTTTTTATCTGTTTTTTTTTCAACATACTCCTATCCCATCACTCTCTGGGAGGAGGAGGAATCAGATCAGGACTGGTCAGGAGCAGGGTCAGGAAGGAGACTCAGGCCTCTCCATCATCAGGAGTATCCCTGAGATTAGGGATAGCATAGGGCCACCCCTGTTCCATCCCTCCCTGGTGGATAGGGAATAAGATCAGGACTGGTCAGGAGCAGAGCCAGGAAGGAGACTCAGACATCTCCAACATCAGGAGTATCCCTGAGCTTGGGGATAGCATAGGGCCCCCTAGCTTGAGGGACAGATTAAGAGCCCTGATTGGTGGGATGTTTTTCACAGTATTATTGCATTCTGTGTGACAGTTTTGTTTTTTTACCTTGTCTGTTTTTATCTGTTGTTTTCAACACTCTCCTATCCCATCACTCTCTGGAAGGAGAAGGAAACAGATGAAGACTGGCCAGGAACAGGGCCAGGAAGGAGACTCGGGCCTCTCCACAATCAAAAGTATCCCTGAGATTAGGGATACCATAGGGCCACCCCTGTTCCGTCCCTCTCTGGTGGATAGGGAATAAGATCAGGACTGATCAGGAGCAGGGTCAGGAAGGAGACTCAGGCATCTCCGCCATCAGGAGTATCCTTGAGATTAGGGATAGCATAGGGCAACCCCTGTTCCATCCCTTCCTGGTGGATAGGGAATAAGATCAGGACTAATCAGGAGCAGGGCCAGGAAGGAGACTCAGGCCTCTCCACCATCAGGAGTATCCTTGAGATTAGGGATAGCATAGGGCCACCCCTGTTCCATCCCTCCCTGGTGGATAGGGAATAAGATCAGGACTGGTCAGGAGCAGAGCCAGGAAGGAGACTCAGAAATCTCCACCATGAGGAGTATCCCTGAGCTTGGGGATAGCATAGGGCCCCCTAACTTGAGGGACAGATTAAGAGCCCTGATTGGTGGGTGTTTTTCACAGTATTATTGCATTCTGTGTGACAGTTTTGTTTTTTATCTTGTCTGTTTTTATCTGTTGTTTTCAACACTCTCCTATCCCATCACTGTCTGGAAGGAGAAGGAAACAGATGAACACTGGCCAGGAACAGGGCCAGGAAGGAGACTCGGGCCTCTCCACAATCAAAAGTATCCCTGAGATTAGGGATACCATAGGGCCACCCCTGTTCCGTCCCTCTCTGGTGGATAGGGAATAAGATCAGGACTGATCAGGAGCAGTGTCAGGAAGGAGACTCAGGCATCTCCGCCATCAGGAGTATCCTTGAGATTAGGGATAGCATAGGGCAACCTCTGTTCCATCCCTTCCTGGTGGATAGGGAATAAGATCAGGACTAATCAGGAGCAGGGCCAGGAAGGAGACTCAGGCCTCTCCACCATCAGGAATATCCTTAAGATTAGGGATAGCATAGGGCCACCCCTGTTCCGTCCCTCTCTGGTGGATAGGGAATAAGATCAGGACTGATCAGGAGCAGGGCCAGGAAGGAGACTCAGTCATCTCCACCATTAGGAGTATCCCTGAGATTAGGAATAGCATAGGGCCCCCTAGCTTGTGGGACAGCGTAGGAGCCCCGGTTCCCCGCTATCCCAGATCTATTGTAAAAGTCTAACCAGCAACTATTTGGTGTAAATTATGTATTTGTAAACAATGTATTTGTTTAAATGTGAACCATGGAATTAATGGTGTACTATAAATTAATAATAATCTGTTATTTTTTTTGTGTACTGTATTATTTTATTTCTTTTTTTTCCAGTTATGGCTCCAACTGGACCTCGGTGCCTCATTGTCACTTTATTAGCCACCGCTACTGTGACCTCACCGTGGAGACTTTGCCCAAGAGCTTAGGATATTTTGGAAGGGTCAGAAGTGTTGTCGGAAACCAGACATCAAAGTGGTCTCGGTCCACACGATACAGATTCACAGAGGGTAAGTGATCGGATCTGGAGATTGTGCTGAATATTGGAGGATTGGGGACCTGTGTTGAGAAGATGTTGGAGACAAATGGGATTGTTTAACCTTGTCTGGTTCTTCTGTTGGTGGCCTGCAATGTGCATTTCTTTGCAGACTTGTTTGACCGTTGTTGTTGCAACAAACGTTCCATGAATCATTAATACAAACGAATATAAGAAATGTTTGTATTATATCTTATCAGAGAAATATATCAACTCATGAGTCACTTTTTCTCCTCCTCTCCTCCCCTGCTTCCCGAAATCATCATCAACTAAAATCCAAACTGAAGGATAAGATTACAGCTGCCTATTGAAATAGCTGACTTTCAGATACAAGTTATGATGCAGCTTTCTAGCAAGTGTTTTATCTCACCCCAGATCTGGATACACAGTTACACTGCTCAGTTCTGCTGTATAATGCCCCTACATGTTACATAGAGACAGGAGAGCAGGAATCCCTCTCTGTGTGTGCTGTGTATAGGAAACATCATAGCAAATTGTCTTCACCCACCAGCTCAGAGACAACTGAAAAAGATACAGATTATGACGCAGTTTTCTAGCAAGTGTTTGATCTCATCCTAGATATGGATACACAGTTGCACTGCTCAGTTCTGCTATTTTATGTCCCCCATGCTGTTGCTGCTGCTTGTGAACATGTGCTACATAAAGACAGGAGATCAGGAACCACTCATATCTCTGTGTGTGCTGTGTATGGGAGACATTATGCTAGCTCATCTCCACTCACTAGCTTAGAGACAACTGACAAAGATACAGATTATGATGCAGTTTTCTAGCAAGTGTTATATCTCACCCCAGATCTGGATACACAGTTACACTGCTCAGTTCTGCTGTATGATGTCCTCCATGTTACATAGAGACAGGAGAGCTGTGTGTGCTGTGTATGGGAGACATTATTGCAGCTTATCTCCACCCATTATCTCAGAGACAACTGACAAAGATACAGATTATGATGCAAGTGTTTTATCTCACCTCAGATCTGGATACACAGTTGCACTGATCAGTTCTGCTATATTATGTCCTCCATGCTGCTGTTGCTTCTGAACATGTGCTACATAAAGACAGGAGAGCAGGAACCACTCATGTCCCTGTGTGTGCTGTGTATGGGAGACATCATAGCAGCTTGTTTCCACCCACCAGCTCAGAGACAACTGACAAAAATACAGATTATGATGCAGCTGTCTAGCAAGTGTTTTATCTCATCCCAGATCTGGATACACAGTTGCACTGATCAGTTCTGCTGTATAATGTCCTCCATGCTGCTGCTGCTTCTGAACATGTGCTACATAGAGACAGGAGAGCAGGAACCACTCATGTCTCTGTGTGTGCTGAGTATGGGAGACATCATAGCAGCTTGTCTCCACCCACCAGCTCAGAGACAACTGACAAAAATACAGATTATGATGCAGCAGTCTAGCAAGTGTTTTATCTCATCCCAGATCTGGATACACAGTTACACTGCTCAGTTCTGCTGTATAATTCCCTCCATGCTGCTGCTGCTGCTGCTGCTGCTTCTGAACATGTGCTACGTAGAGACAGGAGAGCAGGAATCCCTCATGTCTCTGTGTGTGCTGAGTATGGGAGACATCAGAGCAGCTAGTCTCCACCCACTAGCTCAGAGACAACTGAAGGTCAGAGATAGAGGCTACAAAGGGGAAAACTAGTGGAAAAATGCAGGAAACAAGTCATGTTATGACCAGAAATTGTGTCTTTCCTCATGTACAAACATGTGGCAGCTTATGGAGTTATGTGCTTGAAGTACAGTACATTTGTTTCAGATTAATGACAGCTGCTTGAATTGGAAAACCACATGTTCTTTTCCATCAAAACTTCATTTTTGAGGATCGAGTGTATATACTGAGTTTAGTAACCAATTATCTTCTGATTTTCGCACAGTGACCCTTCCTCCGCCGGCGGTAGCGCTGGCTGTGAATGGCTCCTCGCTACAAATTGAGCTCACGTTACCCAGGATCACAAGGAACAACATTACTCGTGACTACAAGGACGTGTTCCAGTTCAACCGCATCTACAAAGTACAAATCCGCCGGAGCAAAGATAATCACACAGTGAGTGCCACAACACGAGTACAAAGTATATAGAGATTGCTGCAGTCACCACAATTTGGATAATCTTGGATTATGCTGCACAAAGGCTTTGCTAAACCTAAACTTGATACTGATCGGATGGATACAATCATGGAAAAAATATTGGTGCAAATGTTTCTTTTAATTGACGCTAAAATATTTGCATAAAAGATCCATATTATCAAAATATTATGGAACCAATCACAGAAAAGGATTATATTGAAGATGCTCCGTCTCCTCTAATTCTGCCACAAGAAGGGTTCCCTATAGGAAATGGTTCCTGCCCTCCTTCTAGTGTTTCAGCTTATTGCCAGTGCTTCTGTCATGATGTGACAGCAGGATAGCAAGGGACAGGGGGCTCCTATACAGTCCCTCACACTAGGGAACCCTAGGCTATCCCTAAACTCCAGATTAGCTTTAATGGTGGTGATGCCTGAGTCCTGTGCCTGGTTATTCAGGTTACCTTTAATGGTGGAGAAGCCTGAGTTCTGTGCCTGGCTATTTGGGTTACCTTTAATGGTGGAGATGCATGAGTCCCATGCCTGGCTATTCGGGTTACCTTTAATGGTGGAGATGCCTGAGTTCTGTGCCTGGCTATTTGGGTATCCTTTAATGGTGGAGATGCCTGAGTCCCGTGCTTGGCTATTCGGGTTACCTTTAATGGTGGAGATGCCTGAGTCCCATGCCTGATTATTCAGGTTACCTTTAATGATGGAAATGCCTGAGTCCCATGCCTGGCTATTCGGGTTACCTTTAATGGTGGAGATGCCTGAGTCCCATGCCTGGCTTTTCAGGTTACCTTTAATGGTGATGATGCCTGAGTCCCATTCCTGGCTTTTCGGGTTACCTTTAACTGTGGCGATGCCTGAGTCCTGTGCCTGGCTATTTGGGTTACCTTTAATGGTGGAGATGCATGAGTCCCATGCCTGGCTATTCGGGTTACCTTTAATGGTGGAGATGCCTGAGTTCTGTGCCTGGCTATTTGGGTATTCTTTAATGGTAGAGATGCCTGAGTCCCGTGCTTGGCTATTCGGGTTACCTTTAATGGTGGAGATGCCTGAGTCCCATGCCTGATTATTCAGGTTACCTTTAATGATGGAAATGCCTGAGTCCCATGCCTGGCTATTCGGGTTACCTTTAATGGTGGAGATGCCTGAGTCCCATGCCTGGCTTTTCAGGTTACCTTTAATGGTGATGATGCCTGAGTCCCATTCCTGGCTTTTCGGGTTACCTTTAACTGTGGCGATGCCTGAGTCCTGTGCCTGGCTATTTGGGTAACCTTTAATGGTGGAGATGCCTGAGTCCCATGCCTGGTTATTCAGGTTACCTTTAATGGTGGAGATGCCTGAGTCCCGTGCTTGGCTATTCGGGTTACCTTTAATAGTGGAGATGCCTGAGTCCTGTGTCTGGCTATTTGGTTACCTTTAATGGTGGCGCTGCCTGACTATTCGGGTTACCTTTAATGGTAGAGATAAATAATGGTGGAGAAAAAACAAAACTGTAGGGCAGATTAATATTATCCTGTCTCCTCTTGAAGCGATTCAACCAAAGTTATGCAGTGCTAGCTGAAAAATGTCATTAGTACAGACCCAGACGTCCTGCACGTTCTTAAGTAGAAACATTTGATGGAATACAATAACTTGGTCATCGTCTGCCTGAGTCCCATGCCTGACTATTCGGGTTACCTTTAATGCTGGAGATGCCTGAGTCCCGTGCCTGGCTATTCGAGTTACCTTTAATGGTGGTGATGCCTGATTCCCGTGCCTGGCTATTCAGGTTACATTTAATGGTGGAGATGCCTGAGTCCCATGCCTGGCTATTCTCCTGACCAGATCTAATATGTTACCACCCCCACCCAGGAAGGAAGGGGCAGGAGTGTGATGGTAACACAGATAAAGACAGCCAGTGGAAAACCAATACTTATACACACTGCAAACTCACAGGGACAAACAGTAAGAGACTAAGGAGAAAAGCAAGAGCAGGAAGGTAGCAACAAAAATACAACATGGGTTAACACCACAACTGCTCACAGCAGTAATGCACAACAACCACCAGTAAAGGCCCTGTCACACACAGAGATACATCTGCGGCAGATCTGTGGTTGCAGTGAAATTGTGGACAATCAGTACCAGGTTTGTGGCCGTGCACAAATGGAACAATATGTCCATGATTTCACTGCAACCACAGATCTGCCAAAGATTTATCTCCGTGTGTGACAGGGCCTTTAGTCTGGATTACAACACCTCACACGAGACCAGTATAGAGAAGCTATAGCTGGCATTAATTAAATTGTCTGTCCAGCATATGTATGAGGGGACCGAATGTGACTGGCTCCTCGACAGCCTGTGATCAAAGAGACTAACAAGCAGCCCAGCAAAGTTTAAAAAAAAACAAAAACGACTAAGTGATACTCTGTTGGGAGATGTTTATGCTATATGTGTCTCTGAATCAGAATATATGTCGCCTTCCAGTAAGCGTCATTGACTGATACCTGCTCGGAAGTTCAGATCTCTTAAGGTGGTGTCACACACAGCGACGACGACAACGACGTCGCTGCTACGTCACCATTTTCTGTGACGTTGCAGCGACGTCCCGTCGCTGTCGCTGTGTGTGACATCCAGCAATGAGCTGGCCCCTGCTGTGAGGTCGTTGCTCATTGCTGAATGTCCTGCTTCATTTTTTCGTCGTCGCTCTCCCGCTGTGACGCACATCGCTGTGTGTGACAGTGAGAGAGCGACGAAATGAAGCGATCAGGAGCCGGCGTCTGGCAGCTGCAGTAAGCTGTAACCACTGTAAACATCGGGTAACCAAGGGAAGACCTTTCCCTGGTTACCCGATATTTACCTTCGTTACCAGCGTCCGCCGCTCTTGCTGCTAGTGCCGGCTCCTGCTCTGTGCACATATAGCTGCAGTACGCATCGGGTAATTAACCCTATGTGTACTGTAGCTAGGAGAGCAAGGAGCCAGCGCTAAGCAGTGTGCGTGGCTCCCTGCTCTCTGCACTGTGACATGTAGCTGCAGTACACATAGGGTTAATTAACCCTATGTGTACTGTAGCTAGGAGAGCAAGGAGCCAGTGCTAAGCAGTGTGCACGGCTCCCTGCTCTCTGCACTGTGACATGTAGCTGCAGTACACATAGGGTTAATTAACCCTATGTATACTGTAGCTAGGAGTGCAGGGAGCCAGCGCTAAGCGGTGTGCGTGGCTCCCTGCTCTCTGCACATGTAGCTGCAGTACACATCGGGTTAATTAACCCGATGTGTACTGTAGCTAGGAGAGCAAGGAGCCAGTGCTAAGCAGTGTGCGCGGCTCCCTGCTCTCTGCACATGTAGCGATGTTATGATCGCTGCTGCGTCGCTGTGTTTGACAGCTAAGCAGCGATCATAACAGCGACTTACAAGGTCGCTGTTACGTCACAGAAAATGGTGACGTAACAGCGATGTCGCTGTCGCTATGTGTGAACCCAGCTTTACTCTCCCGTCATGGTCTTCCCTTGCTCATTGATGCCTTCTCCACAGTTGCTGCCATTGTTGACACCTTTTAGCGTCTAGACGAAAACTGCATCATTGGTTTGGCTTTTAACCAAGAATATTGTACCAACATGTTGCAAAGAGGAACAATACCAATCCAACCGCTCTACTCAATAGTTGAGTGCAAAGTCGTGTTCTGAGGCTCAGCATTCACTCGCCTCCCACGATCTTCTCAAACATTTTCACACCCTAAAAAGCACCCGACACCTCCCGCAAAACCACTGTAGAGTCAAATATTGACTATTGGATCAGAAGCTTTATTACTTATTATATTCACTTATGGTCTAGTGTGGTTCTGGCTTCTTACTTTTGCTCTTTATTAGTTTCAGCACCTGGAGAATGAAGAAAGTTTCAGTATCACCGGCCTTGCCGGGTCGAATGAGTATTGCTTGAGTGTTCAGCCCGCCATCGCATCACGTCTCAACCTTGGAGAAGCATCTTCAGAGATTTGCATTTATCTACCAGAACAAGGTAAGACAGAGGTGTTAGGGCACTCACTAGATGATGTAGAGCCTCTGAACGCAAGGTCCAGGTGGGCACACGTGCCTAGAGTGTTAGTGCAGTAGATGGGAGACTATTACCAGCAGTACTAAAAGCCACATGAAGGTAGCTGATGAACTGAAAGCCGCAACCAGACAGGAGACGTTCTGAAGACTGCAGACAGGTTGCAGAGATACCAGAAGCCGCAGGCAGACAGGAGACGTTCTGAAGACCGCTGACAGGTTGCCGAAATACTAGAAGCCGCAGGCAGACAGGAGACGTTCTGAAGATTTCAAACAGGTTGCAGAGATACCAGAAGCCGCAGGCAGACAGGAGACGTTCTGAAGACCGCAGACAGGTTGCAGAGAAACTAGAAGCCGCAGGCAGACGGGAGACGTTCTGAAGACCGCAGACAGGTTGCAGAGAAACTAGAAGCCACAGGCAGACAGGAGACATTCTGAAGACCGCAGACAGGTTGCAGAGATACCAGAAGCCGCAGGCAGACAGGAGACATTCTGAAGACCGCAGACAGGTTGCAGAGATACCAGAAGCCGCAGGCAGACAGGAGACATTCTGAAGACCGCAGACAGGTTGCAGAGATACTAGAAGTCGCAGGCAGACAGGAGACATTCTGAAGACTGCAGACAGGTTGCAGAGATACCAGAAGCCGCAGGCAGACAGGAGACGTTCTGAAGACCGCTGACAGGTTGCAGAGAAACTAGAAGCCACAGGCAGACAGGAGACATTCTGAAGACCGCAGACAGGTTGCAGAGATACCAGAAGCCGCAGGCAGACGGGAGACGTTCTGAAGACCGCAGACAGGTTGCAGAGATACTAGAAGTCGCAGGCAGACAGGAGACATTCTGAAGACCGCAGACAGGTTGCAGAGATACTAGAAGTCGCAGGCAGACAGGAGTCGTTCGGAAGACCGCAGACAGATTGCAGAGGCACTGGACGCTACAGGCAGACAGGACACGTCCTGGAGACCGCAGACAGGTTGAAAAGTACTGAAAGCCCCAGCAGAAAGGTAGCGGAGGAACTGGAAGCCATAGGCAAACAGGAGACGTTCTGAAGACTGCAGACAGGTTACAGAGGTACTGAAAGCTGCAAGCAGACAGGTAGCTGAGGAACTCGTAGCCTCAGAGAGCCAAGAGATGTCATGGATGCCACAGATAGGTTGCAGAAGTACTGAAATCTGCAGGCAGTAAGGTAGCTGAGGAACTGGTAGCTGCAGACAGCCAAGAGACATCATTAATACTACAGACAGGTTGCAGAAGTACTGAAAGCTGCAGGCAGACAGGTAGCTGAGGAACTTTAGCTGCAGACAGCCAAGAGATGTCCTGGATACCGCAGACAGGTTGTAGTGGTACTGAAAGCTGAAGGACATATATATAGCTGAGGAACTGAGAGCTGCAGACAGCCAGGAGATGTCCTGGATTCTGCAGACTGGTTGCACAGGTATTAGAAGCTGCAGACATAGAGGGGTCATCGTGGATACTGCAGACTGGTTGCCGAGGTACTGAAATCTGCAGGCATAGAGGGGACGTCTTGAAGACCACAGACAGGTTGCTGTGCAGAGGCAAACTAAAAGTCTTAGGAAGGCTGAAGTCTTAATACCTAGAAACAGGGTTATGCCTTGGTAGGCCTTATATAGGCCTAGGAAGTTCATAATATTGGAGTACGCTGAGCTACTTGCAAACTAGATCACGACAAGGTTTAGCACACCGGGGTGAAAGGAGCAGAGTGCAGAACCGGGGCACTTGTGTAGCAAGAGGTTTAGCTATGTTCTTAAGAGGTTGTTCACTATTTTTATATTGATGGTGTATCCTTAAGAGAGGTCATCAATGTTTGATTGGCTGGGGACCAACACCCCGCACCTTTGCCGATCAGCATTTCTCAGTGTCACCGCTAGCGGCCGGAAATGCTCAGCTCCGGAGCTACCCCTTCTTCTGGTAGCGGCCACGGCCGGGTACTGCACATCCGTCTCCTTTTGATTTGAATGGGAGAAAGATGTACAGTATCCGATCGCGAGGTGTGTTCTGTCAATAGGAGGGCATGGCTATGACCAAAAATTTGGCAAATTATATCTTACACCCCAGAACTTCCAGGAGGTTCTTCTGCATGATATCGGAGGGGGCATATTTGGGAGGTGGGGAGTAAGGTAATGGAGGGGGTAGGTTGCGTTCTGAAAACTGTCATGTACCGGAGCACCGTGGGCAAAAATTTCGAGTTTGAGTTCTGTTAGTTTTCAGGAATTATAATACACTGTAAATAGTGGACTCATGGCGCCATTTTACTGACATAAAGAATTATGATATTTACTTTTTATTTTTGGCGTAGTCTAAACATTTTTTGCTAATTTTGGTATAGACATTCATGAAGCTGAACATAGACTAAGAAATGTTTTATAATCCAAAGAATTACAAATGCTTGTAAGATCTCGCGTGCCTATACTTTCCTGATTACCACTGATTGACGACCACCTCTGCCCCTTTCTTCATAGGGTTGGCAAGCACTACTCTGTTGGTTCTGGCAGCCTGCATCTTGAGCTTTTTGGTCCTATTGATCTGCGTCAATTTCTTCATCTGCTTGTACGTCCGTGGAGTTGTGAAGACGCCCAAGACGCTGGTGAGTTGGTGGATGATAAAGCTACGAAAATATACCGTTTTATTCCTAAATAGAGACCAAAATTGTGTGCTAGATAGCCTGTTATACAATATAGTGAAGGAAAGAAGCTAAAACACCATGTCCTTGGAAGGTGTATGTAATGCTCACAACAACCACCAGTAAGTCTGGATAACAGCACCTCACCAGACCAGTATAGAGAAGCTATAGCTGGCATTAATGAAATGGTCCAGCCAGCATATATAGGAGGGGAGTGAATATGACTGGCTCCCCTATAGCATGTGATCAAAGAGAGAACCAGCAAGCAACTCAGCAGATTAACTCTTTCTAGCCTGCCTAAGTCTGTGGGTCGACGACCGCATCTCACTGCGCTGATCACAGACATCAGAGAAGTCAGCAGGCAGAGTGCCAGAACCAGTAGTTTCCAGAAATTCTGATGACGCCACAACAGTTGGCGATGCCTACAAAAATTTCATTTTTGCTGTTGTAAAGGCAGTGATTGAGGTTAGTGGACCCACTGGATCGAGGTCGGGACCCGGACTTACCAATTAGGGGGAGGGGCTTAACTGAGCACCTACCGCAAGGCGGTCGCCAGCTACCACTACCAGAGCAGTGTCCGGGACTGTGGCAGCTGAACCCAGGACATGAGACGGATGCTAGTAAGGACACAGATGCAGGCAGGTATAGGTGGGATAACCGGGGCAGACAGGCAGGTGGGTACGGACAGGTGTGGTGGGCACAGCAGAGACTCAGATAGAGGTGACGGACACAGGGATAACGGGACCTGGCAAGTAGCCAGAAAGACAGGACATTGACTAATTGAAGGAGTTGTGCAGGCACTTCCCCTAATGGGAGAGTTCCTTAAATACATAGCTGAGAGGCATTAACTGGAAATGGAGGAGGACCGATGTGCGTGAGCGTGTCTTAGGTGCACTCCTGGGAACCCTGTGCGGCATCTACAGGGCCCGGAAGCGGAAGGGGAGGAGGGCAGGAGAACACATGGAAGGCCGCTCAGCAGCAAGGGAGAACGGGACCCGATCAGGGCGGCGAGCAAGTCGGCGCCTATGCAGGGACACCGGCGCTACAGTGTACATGGATATAATGACTCCACATACCACCATGTGATGTTTTTTTTAATAGATACAGACCCTAGAGCCAGAATGAGCTCACTGATGAATTCACTGGTAACTCATTCTACAGTCTGCTATGAGTTTTGATACATAAAGGCTGTATAAGCCAAACAATCCAAACTTTTTAAGCAGACCCTGTTAAAAAAAATACATTTTAGCCTAAAATACATGCATTTAAGGAAACATAGCATATTGTCATTGTTGCAGACCGTGGTCAATAGTCACCAACTTGACATGTCTTGTACAATTTTTCATGGCTCTTGCTAGATGTTTCGGACACTAAACATGACCTTTGAAATTAAATATTGAACTGCAGATAAATATCCCATATGTATTGCTAGCGTAAAGCCAGAATGAATCTTACATTGCGTCATTTATAGAAACAATTGGACTGTCAAAGAGTTAATTGGCTCAAAAAATCGAATCTGAGCCTTCACATATTTGCAAGAGTCTATCATTGGGTGTAAAGTAATTTCCAAATGATGGTCAGCCGTAATTGGGCAATTTTGGAAAACTTATATTTTATGGTTTGGCCGGCACCAGCTAATGTTCCTTAAACTTATGTAATATATTCTCTCTCCAGAAGTCTCTCATCCAAAGAAGTTGGTCCTGGATGGATAAACCTCCCTCTCCTGTTATTGAAACTGCTCTATGCTGGGAAACAGTCTTGAAAGACCATCTGATGGCCACGCCACGGGACTCTCCGATGCGCAGCAGTGCGGACAGCGGGTTTGGAAGTCAACATTTCATACACATGCTAAAACCTTCTCCAGAGTCCTTGGAGAACTCTTCAGATGAAGTGCATGAGCCAAGGGCTAATTCAGATGTTAGAGAGGTTTTCTTGCAAGAAGGAATTCCTGATGAAAGTCTCCAAGAGGAGGACAGTGGTATCAGCCTATCAACCGGTTCCCCAACCCTCAAGCGTACGAGCAGCCATACCGGTAGTCCCTACAGAGGAAATCCCAAGAGTTCTGATGGCCGCGGAGAAGATATGGAGGTTAATGTAAGCATGAGATACCTAAAACAATTAGAACCAAAGAAGGAACCAGAATCCTTTAAAGATCAGGAACTGGAGAACACGTGGCAACCACAAATTAAAGACTACCTTTCTCAAAGGCCAGAGAACCTGTGCAAGGAGATAATGGACTCTGACATATTTCAAGAGACATGGATTCCAGTTCCAGAAACATTGCAAACTCCTATGCCACTAACTGTAGCTTTCAGCCCTTTCAGTCGGGTACTGTGGGAGATAGGTGTTAGCGCACCAACTCTCGGAGATGTAGAACTACTTGACACTAGATCCTGAATTTCTAAAGAGAGATACATTAGTGCTGTATGTAATCAGCATGGGAACCAGGCAGCTGAATTAGAAAGCATCTGTAGACATTAATTAAGACACTCGATTTTAGGAAAATAAGGAAAAACTATAGGTGCCACTAAGGACTAGATGGCTGAGGAAAGAGTAGGTGTGCCCAGAAAGAGAAGAGGTGCCCAGAAAAAGTAGAGGTTCCCGGAAAGAGTAGAGGTGTCTAGGAAGAGTAGAGGTTCCCGGAAAGAGTAGAGGTGTCCAGAAAGAGTAGAGGTGTCCAGAAATAATAAAGGTGCCTGAAATGAGTAGAAGTGCCTAGAAAGAGCAGAGGTGCCCAGGAAAGAGTAGAGGTACCTGGAAAGATTAAAGGTCCTCAGAAAGAGAAGAGGTGCTAGAATTGAGTAGAGGTGCCCGGAAAGAGTAGAGGTGCCCGGAAAGAGTAGAGGTGCCCGGAAAGAGTAGAGGTGCCCGGAAAGAGTAGAGGTGCCCGGAAAGAGTAGAGGTGTCCAGAAAGAGTAGAGGTGTCCAGAAAAAGTAGAGGTGCCCGGAATGAGTAGAGGTGCCCGGAATGAGTAGAGGTGCCCGGAATGAGTAGAGGTGCCCAGAATGAGTAGAGGTGCTCAGAAAGAGTAGAACTGTCCAGAAAGAGTAGAAGTGCCCAGAAGTAGTAGAGGTGCCCAGAAAGAGTAGAGATGCTGGAATGAGTGGAGGTGCCAGATATAGTAGAGGGGTCCAGAAAAAGTAGATGTGCCCAGGAAAGAGTAGAGGTTCCCAGAAAGAGTAGAGGTGCCCGGAAAGAGTAGAGGTGCCCGGAAAGAGTAGAGGTGCCCAAAAAGAGTAGAGGTGCCCGGAATGAGTTGAGGTCCCCAGAAAGAGTAGACATTCCAGGAAGAATAGAGGTACCTGGAAAACGTACAGGTGCTAGGAAGATCTACTTGTATAACATAATAACGGGGATTACTTCCATACCTGCCAAGACTCCCAATATGTCCAGAAGAGTCCCAGAAAAAAGGAAAACCTCCTGGACACATGGAAATATTTGCTAGTCTTGAGAAACTTCCCTGAAACCATCTAGAAAGTAGCACTTCACTTCAGAGAAGGTAAATGGCCACGGAGGGGGGGGACTTGTAAAAAAAAAAAAGCAGCCTGGATGTGGCCCCAAATCCTCAAAATTGGTCTCCTGTAACAACATGTTCAAAGGTTTTCAAATACGCCTATAGCTAGTAGCTGAAAAACTGAGCTGGAAACTACAAAGTTGATGTCGCTGTGTATCTAATGGCACTAATGTATTTTTTGGTACTAAATCTAACCTTTAACCTTTTTAATCAAGATGGATGATAACTTGTCATCAGTGAACAGTGTTATTTATATTTTAAGGGTGTGGATTTCAGCTTCTTGAAGCAACACACAAGACTGACGTGCTGTTATCAGTATGTGCCAGCAGTGAATTGATAAAATGACAGTCTGTATTTGCACTTTGATATAGTAAAATGAGCCCAACATAATGAAAATTAAGTCCAATCTACTGTCACTATGATGTAGAGCTGGATAAACTGAACAGAATGATATATAGTTTTGTGGGAAAAGATTTAGTAAAACTAGTAATATTTTATGTATTCATTCTAGGCTTAGGAGTCCAGTAGGCGGTCCTAAAGAAAGACCGCCCACTGGACTCTTAAGCCTGGAAAGTGTGATGCTAGACACTATGAGCAGTATGAATAGAAGGGTAGTCAGACAAGCCGGGATCATAAGCCAGGAGGTACCGTATAAGATTCAGGGAGCAGACAGAGACGTGGTCAGAAAGATGTCCAAGGTCAAAAGCCGGGAGGTTTTGCATTTGAAAATGCTCTCCTATGTGTCTTGTGCACTTGCTGACAGGTTGTCTTTCAACACTAAAGTCTACGCTGGTTTTGGGAGGTGCCTTCACAGATACGCCTGATTCCTGGTGATTGCTCTGTTTCTTTACTGGGCTAGCTCTGTCTGACATTCACCAGTCGTACCTCCGGTTTGCTCAGTGTGCTCTTGGCTCCTGACTGGTGTAAGTGGTCTGATCTTGGCTTCTGACCTCAGATCTCTTCCTGACCATGTCTCTGTCTGCTTCCTGAACCTGATACGTTACCTCCCGGCTTCTTACCTCAGACCTTTTCCTGACCATGTCTCTGTCTGCTCCCTGAACCTGATACGTTATCTCCCGGCTTCTGACCTCGGACCTCTTCCTGACCATGTCTCTCTCTGCTCCCTGAATCTGATACGTTACCGCCCGGCTTCTGACCTTGGACCTCTTTCTGACCACACCTCTGTCTGCTCTCTGAACCTAATATGTTACCTCCCGGTTTCTGACCTTGGACCTCTTCCTGATCACCTCTCTGTCTGCTCCCTGAACCTGATACATTACATCCCGGCTTCTGACCTCAGACCTCTTCCTGACCATGTCTCTGTCTGCTCCCTGAATCTGATACGTTACCTCCCGGCTTCTGACCTTGGACCTCTTCCTGACCACATCTCTGTCTCCTCTCTGAACCTAATATGTTACCTCCCAGTTTCTGACCTTGGACCTCTTCCTGACCACCTCTCTGTCTGCTCCCTGAACCTGATACGTTACATAGCGGCTTCTGACCTTGGACTTCTTCCTGACCACATCTCTGTCTGCTCCCTGAACAGTGGAACGGTGACAGAATGATCAGAGGATTTTATCATTAATTAATAATGCTATTGAATCTTATCCCACAAAACTATATATCAACGTGTTCAACTCATTTTGCTCTAAAACATGGTGGCGGCAGGATGGACATCATTTTCAAAGTCGCGGGTTGGTATTAATGACTGCAAATAACCTGTCTCCTTGGGGTTGGACTTATAATAATATCTTGCCGTTTTGGTGAAAACATTTTATCACAGGCAAGCCTAAATATTAATATATCTAGTAATCGTCCAACACAGCTCGTACAATGGGTGACACACAGTGATCCATGTCCACCTGACACTCATTATTGGGCTGAGCGGTCCCCAATTTTCTGGTACTGTGAGTCCTCATACACCTGCGGGTCACTCGGAAAATTCACTTTACTCATTCAGTATGCACACTAGTAATGTATATATATATTTATTTGTACATATTATTAAAAATGCTTGATTATTGTCAAGTTTACATGTTATTTCATTGCTTTTATACTCATTTTTTTATTAATAAATTACAGGAAAAAATATCTTTGCCAATGTCTTATCTTTATGATGGAATAAGTCTGCAACAGTAATTAATGCATTCACTAAAGGTTAACTAAGGATAGCCATGGCTGGAATATTACTAATGTGAGAGAATAGAAAACATTTTGTTCTTAAAGCTAGCTCTGATGGGCGGGGAAGTTTCACATTTTTGTTCACGCCCCTACTGCTCCTATTGGTGCATAGTTCAGGGAAGTTATTTCTTTGTTTGAGGTACTATATAAACTGGTCACATGATGTGATTAAACAAAAAAGCTTTCAGTACACCACAAAGTTCCAGAGGCATAGAAGGAGTGTATTTTGTATTTTGCTCACACTAGCATGTAGCATCAATGGCATATTATCAGTGGGTTATATCAATATCTAGAATGAAGTGGCAGCTGGATTAGGAAGTTGGTGCAGAATTTATTCTCTGGCTTTTGTGGTCCATTATAATCAATGGTTGACCAAGACAAAGCCTAAAGAAAGACTTTTTAGTGTTGCACCCCTTTAAATTTAGTGACCGGTGGAATGCACAACATTTGATTACTTTTGAAATTTGAATTTGACAGTTTTACAGAATTTTCCAAAGAAATTGATTCACGTGGAATTGAAGGTGCTCCAAAGCCTCCAAGTGCCCCGAAAAATGTGTGTGGCAATGTTCTCTTTCTCACACACTAGTCCTCTTCCCTTAGGTGCAATCACATACTGTTTGTACAGTTTTTTCATTGTTTTATTAATTTCTTTCCCTATCTCCATGGCTAAGCTGTGATGTCCTCTCATTTGCCAGATTCGCTACAAATTGCTGCATTCCTGTCATGAGTGACAGACAGTCATAGAAGGTCACAGCGTTTGGCTGCGCAGAATGCTCCCTGACTTTCCATTGTTCCTGCTGTCAGTATTCATTGGTATAGGTAGCTTTCCTGCTGGATTAATCTCTCCTCCTTTTGGACCCAGCAGACGCTCGCCTTCCATCCAGCTGTTGATTATCAGCATTCTCTTGGTGCTTATATACCCCTTCCTTCCTTGGACTGGTGCTGGTGATATTTTCAGTTCATTCAAGCTCTGGTTGCAAGCAGGTGGCTTGCTCTCATCTGCAGTATCGTTCCTGAACTCCTACCTGTGTCATCCGTAGATAAGTAGTTCATGCATGTTCCCCCTGTGTGTCCTCCTTGTGTCTTCTCTAGTGTTTAATGAGGTTGACGAAGAGCTCATCCCATCCGTTCCCTATTGAGGGCCCAGCACTAGGGATACCTAGGGTCAGGTATTTGACTTGGCGCATAGGTGTGGACCCTATCTAGGTAGTGAGGGACCCCAGGGACCAGCAGTAGGGATACCAAGGGTCAGGTATTTGGCTCAGCGCATAGGTGTGGAGCCTATCTAGGGTGGTGAGGGACCCCAGGGACCAGTTCTAGGGATACCTAGGGTCAGGTATCCGGCTCGGCGCATAGGTGTGGAACCTATCTAGGGTGGTGAGGGACCCCAGGGACCAGCAATAGGTTTGGTCAGGGGTCACCATCTTCCCTTTCCCTAGACAGAGGGCTTCCCATCCCTTTCACTGATCACTTGGTACTTCCATTAGCATGACAATTCCCTGCCTTGACTTTTATACTGGCTATTATATTCCCTCTTGATTGGTTGTGCTTTATCATGTGGTGTGATAACTGCAAGTATTATGGGGAATCCAGTTTACCAAAGACTATATGGCTGATGCAATATTCTGCACTGTGTATCCTGAAAAAAACCTTTAGGCCTTGTTCACACACACGTTTTTTTTGCGGTTTTTCTGCAGAAAATTCTTGAGAAAATGGTTGTAACCTTTCTGCAGACATTCCCCAGCAAAACCTATGGAAAAAAAAAATAAATAGCTGTGCGCACACTGCGTTTTTTTCTCAAAAACATTCTTTCTGCAGAATTTCTTGAGAAATAGAATGTGCATGTCCTTTCTTTTCTGTTTTTTTTGCCATAGATAATGGTAAAAAAACGCAGGGACTAACCTGCGGAAAAACCGCGGCAAAAACGCGGGGGCGGTTTTACCGCGTTTTTTCTGCTGTGGGTGCGGTATTCTGCCAGAGGGTGCGGATTTTTCTTAAGAAAAGTCAATTTTCTAGTGCGCATATAGCCTTATAAGTGGTTAATATAGACCTATATGGAACATTGTACAAAAAAAAACAGCGTTACTTACAGTATATGTCAACAATGTGGGTTTTGTACAATAGAATGTGAATGTGGTTTCCTGTTCTTCTAACTGAAGCCAACGCATTTTTTACTTCTGTCATACAAAACGGCCTCCAGATGTAAACCAGACAGATGTATGGCAGATGTCTGACGTAAATCCGCCCCGGAGAACCATGGTTTTCATCTATGAAGTGCCCCATTACAGTAAGTCAGGTATGGCGATAACACAAGGTGGCCTGCATTATATACTGCATCGAGGGGGTCATATGGATATACATTGACCTATGAGTACCAGCCCTCTCAAGTCCACTGATAAACCCGGTGTTGGAATGGGTAAAAATGCGTGGGGTTGTAATGCAGACTCCACTGGAGCTCTACGGACTGAATCTTATTTCTACTTACCACCACAACTATAAGTACCATCTAACTTACTAATTATATTTTTAAGTTTCTATTGTGTATAGTGTTCTGTATTATTGTTACAGGGTGTGATGGGATAACTATGGCTCCTAAACTGGCTCTCAGGCTAGGGGGTCCTAGCTGTCCCTGATCCCAGAGATACTTTTAATGGTGAAGATGTCTGGGCCGCCTTCCTTGCCCTGCTCCTGAACAGTCCTGAGCTAATACCCACTTCTTCTCAACCTGAGGGGAGTACCGGGCAGCGTCGGACTGGCTAGGAATCTCCAGTAATGCCAGGCCTGGACTCAGTTACCTGCATTGCACTCCGGAGCTCTCACCTGAGCTCCGGCGTGCAGCTGAGACTGTACCGCAAGTGCCGAGTGATTGCATCCCCAGCGATTGCGGTTCAGTTCATAACAGCTGCAGAAAGGCCGGGCTGATCTCCAGAGTTCAGATGAGAGCACCGGAGATCACCCCGGCCTGCCTGCAGCTGACATGAAGTGGACCGCAATTGCCGGGGAATCAATCACTTGGCGCTCGCGGTACAGTCTCGGCTGCATGCCGGAGCTTAGGTAACTGAATCCAGGCCTGGCATTACTGGAGATTCCTCCGGTAGCCAGTCCGACACTGGTACCGGGACACGAGTGGTTGAACCCAAAGAAATGGACAAACTGGAAAACCAAAACTCTATCACACAGCTAACACACACAGAGATATATGACAGTAGGTGATAAGGAGGAAATAAAGAGCAGGGAGGAAATAATCAGACGATGAGAAAATTTCCACAGCACACCAAGAAGCATGCAATAAATCACCAAAAACTGGAACACAATAGCAGACCAGATTAGCAAAAGCTATAGTCGGCATGGGAAGACATATTCCTCTATCTTAAAAAGGTGGGGAGTAACTCTGATAGGTCTCCCGCAACATGTGGTCAAAAAGAAAATAAGCAGGCTAGCAGAATTTAACTCCTGATAGTCCGATCACTAATGAGCACACCGCTGATTGACGCCTGTGCAACTCAGAAGCACCAGAGGAAGCATAGTGCAGAGTGCCAGAGTCTGCAGTGTGAACAGCGTCTGATGCAGCCATGACACTCGGCGAGTTTAGAGCCAAACACTGTGTGATAATTAGTTTTGTCTATGACTATTTGGTGTGTTATTATTCTAGTTTGTGAAAGGCAATAATGAGGAGCCATCAAGGAGTGGGGGCGCCACATTGAGATTGAGATTTACAGGTCAGATAGGGATAAGAATATAGTGATTGAAAAGTAACAGCTCTTCATTCAGAGTAAGGGGTACTTTGCACGTTGCGACATCGCTACTGCAATATTGTCCGGGTCAAATCGAAAGTGACACACATCCGGCGCCGGTAATGACGTCGCAACGTGTAAAGCTTAGATGCGCCGATAAACGATCGCAAAAGCGTCGAAAATCGGTGATCTGTGTCGCGTCGGACATTTTCATAATGTCGCACCAATAGGAGATACGATGTTGTTCCTCGTTCCCGCTCCTCAGCTTCTATTGGCCACCTGCCGTGTGGCATCGCTGTGACGCTGCACGACCCACCCCCTTAGGAAGGAGGCGGGTCGCCGGCCAGAGCGACGTCGCAGGGCAGGTAAGTGCGTGTGAAACTATCACAAGATATCGCATGTGTGACGGGGGCGGGACTATCGCGCTCGGCATCGCTAGCATCGGCTAGTGATGTCGCAGCGTGCAAAGTACCCCTAACTCTCTTCTTTTTGTCTGGGTGTTTATATTGTTGACAGACCAATTTTTTTTTTTTCTTATTACATTTTTTTGACCACCCTAAGTATAAGTCGGGGAATACACCTCTGTTCAATTGTGTCAATACAGTTATCCTTAAAAAAGTAATGGTATCCAATATTGTAACGCTCGTGGCCGGAGCAGGGGCAGTGAGCGGGATTAGTGGACCCATTGGACTACAGTGTGGACCCAGGCTTACCTTTTAATGGAAGGGACTTAACTAAGCTCCCATTGTGAGGTGGCCGCCAGGTTCCACTCCCAGGGCAGTGACCAGGACTGTGGCAGCTGTCCCCCAGGGCAGGTGACAGACCCAGGTACGGACACTGAGGAAGGCAGGTACGGACAGGTATGGTGGGCATGACAGACATATATGGGTAAGGTAGACTCAGGTACAGGTAACTGACACAGGTGTAACAGGACAGAAAACTAGCTAGACAGACAGGACACTGACTAACAGGAAAAATTGCGCAGGCACCTCTTCTAATGGGAGGGTGCCTTAAATACACAGTGCCTCTCAACCATACATTTAGAGGCATTTCCTGGAAATGGCACACTGGCCCTTTAAGAGGAGGGCTGGTGTGCATGTGCACGTCTTAGGTGCACTCCCGGGTACCCAGTGCAACATGTACTGGACCCGGGAGGGGAAGAAGGCAGTAAAACACGTGGGAGGTCGAGCGGCAGCAGGGGAAAACGGGACCCATAGAACAAGACTGTCCACTGTGAGCTCCACGCTGCAACTGAAGTGAGTCACACTACCAGTGGTGACATCACTCAGGTTACCCACTGCCACAGCTGGAGTCCTCCACCTGTGACCGCAAATCACCAGAGTGACTGAAGTGGGCCGCAGGTGGAGGACCGCTGATCGTACAGCTCAGTTCCGTCTCTCTCTCTCTCCTTCCCCGCCAGCCGCATCAGCTTTTCCATCAGACGCCCGCATATGAAGCCGATTCCAGCTCGCATCCCATTTAGTTCTCAGCCGACCACTCCACTTTACCTGCAGAAAATATCTGCAACTCATGTGCAGCGTGGGCACATAGCCTTAGAGTAATTTCTACTCTAAAAGAAGGCCAAAATATAGACAGTTTGGAATAAGGAGGGATTGTGTCTTATTTTTATAAATTCCTGAAATACAAAGCTATCCAAAACAGCTCTCTAGGGATCGCCAATGAACTTGGTCAATGGCCTTTTCTGCATACAGATACAGGTTCTCCCAATGATTCTCAATGCTGAATTTGATTAATCGTAAGTCATTTGACCAAATAGGAGACATATTGTAGCGCCAGCGTCTCTGCAGAAATGCCGACTTACTTCCCTGGCTGGGTCACAATCTCCCTCGCACTATCCCAGCCATCCACATGTGCTGCTGCCTCCTTCCCCTCCCGGGCCCTGTACATGCCGTGCAGGGTTCCTGGGAGTGTACCTAAGATGGGCGCGCACACACTGTCCCTCGTCTTAGGGCCGGCGCACTATTTCCAGGAAATACCTCACAGCTTATAGCTGAGAGGCAGTGTATTTAAGGCACCCTCCCATTAGGGGAGGTGCCTGCGGAACACTTCTAGTTAGTCAGTCAGTGATCCATACTTCTACCTAGCAAGTTGTCACTCCTTAGCTCCTGCCGCGTTATCCCTGTATCCTTGTTATCTTTAGTACCTGCCTTCCCATACCTCTGTGTCCCTGCTGTATCCACCATTCCTATCCATACCCACCTGTCCAGCCTGTCTCAGTCACTCACCCCGCCTGTGCCCGTCTATTCCTGGGTCCGTCACTTGTTGCATCCTGGGAGTGGTACCTGGTGTCCGCCTCGCGGTGGGCGCTTAGTTGAGCCCTTCCCACTAAACGGTAAGCCCGGGTCCCCCCTGTTCTTCAGTGGGTCCAATAATCTCGCTCGCTGCAGCGAGCGTTACACATATCGAAAATCTAAGCTCCCAAATGAAAAAACAATTCCCTAAAACACTAAGAGATTTCCAATATTGAAAAATCTCTGACACAAGTAATCCTTCCAATCAATGATGATTTGCCCATGATGATGTATCAGAGGTTTCCTACATCTGATATATATCAGCAATGTTAAAGAGTTTGTGGTTTCTGGATAACACTAGAAAACTCCATTCATACATGGAAACACATATCTATGACATGTCAGAAGATCATACAAGTACAATACAACTATTATATTAGCTTAACTTTATCGTGATGAACTTTTTTTTTTAGCATTTTTTATTTATCAAAGTAGAGTTTTTCATAAATAACCAATTAGTTATTTTACCATGAAAAGCCACATTTCTCATATCTCTAGAAACAAATGAATTCAAGGGGTTTGTCTCACAATGGCAGACCCTGTGTAGATTCATGTTAACAAAGTAGAAGGGAGGTCTTGGTCTTCGATCATCAGCCTTAATGGACAAATGCTTTCTAATGTATGGCCACTGTGGAGAAAATGTAGAGACAGATGCATGTACCCGGAGCCATAACTGCACATGGCCAACCCTCCCAGATCCAGCTGGATAGCCATGAATTTGAGGAGCTGTCTATCACGGAGTAAGTAGTGACAGGACAGGGGCTCCTAGGCTGGCCCTCAGACTTGAGACCCTGCGCTGTCCCTTATCTTGGAGGTAGGCTTGATGGTAGCCAGGTCTGAGCCTCCAGCGTGGCCCTTACTCCTGATTGGGCCCTGATCTTACTTCCCCTCTCCCCCACCCTTGGGGCAGCCGGAAAACCCAATAGCAAAAGCCCACAAAAAGATACGGACAAGGGAGAGCGGAAACTCATACAAACTGCACTCAAAACACACAGGAAAGGCAATATATCTACAGGGGAATAAAGAAAAAGGGAGTGTATTAAAGCCTGCTTTACACGTTGCAATTTGCAATGCCCCCATCGTATGCGTGGCATGTTCAATTTGTTGAACGTGCCACACAAAAGATTAACCCCCGTCACACGTACTTACTCGTCCATACGACCTCGATGTGGGCGGCGAACATCCACTTCCTCGACTGGGAGGGACGTTCGGCATCACATCGACGTCACGCGGCAGCCGGCCAATAGAAGCGGAGGGGCGGAGATGAGCAGGACGTAAAAATCCCGCCCACCTCTTTCCTTCCACATTGCCGGCTGGAGCCACTGGAGGCAGGTAAGATCTATGTTCCTGGGGTGTCATACACTGCGATGTGTGCTGCCTCGGGAACATTGAACAACCCGACGTGCAATTCGTCAGGATTCAACGACGTGTATGCGATGAACGTTTTAACGTTCAATCGCAATCGCACGTACCTGTCACACACTACAATGTACCTTACGATGCCGGATGTGCGTCACTTATGACGTGACCCCGCCGACACATCGTAAGATATATTGTAGCGTGTAAAGCGGGCTTAAGGCACCACAGGGGAACATTCATATCACTCAATATCGCAACTACAGATCACCATCAACAGGTTCCCCAACAGGACCGGTATCGCTTGGAGGTAAAGCTGAAGCTATAATCGGCACTGAGTAGTGTGATCCAGGATCTTATATAGGAAGTAGATCACTGATTGGTAATTGGCAACCAGAGCTCCTAGCAGAGTTCCCCAGGTCTGCAGGAACTCCTGCACGACTGAGAAACAGTGCACATTAAACAGCCGATGCTCAGCTCTGGCTGAACAACTAGGAGACATCAAGTTGGCTGTGGAGGCGGCTCGTCTGCTTCATAATAGTGAGATCACAGACGTCCATGGAAGCACCGGGCGATGCACGTTACAAAATTCTGAAATGGTTTCCCAAAAAAAGAAACCTCAGCTTCAATATCATCATAAGAAGTGTTCAGTCAAGTTTACAATAAAAGTACGAAAAGTGGACATTAGAGGATTGGAATCAGGTGATTTAGAGCGATGAGATGAAAGTCAATAGACGGCTGTGAAGGAGGCAGATGGGTCTGGAAGAAACAAGGAAAAAAGGGGCGAACGGATCGAGAAATTGAAGGAACTGTCATGTTCAGTGGAGGAAGCTGATGATATGGGGGTGTTTCATAGCCAAAGGCATTCGATACTTGACCAGGAGGTTAATGGAATGCTACTTCAGATGACCTGGCCTCCACAGTCACCAGACCTGAACCCAATCGAGATGGTTTGGAGTGAGCTGGACCACAGAGTGAAGGCAAAAGGGCCAACAAGTGCTGAGCTATATGTGAGTATCCTACAAGATTATTAACTTCATACACTATGTTTTTCGTACATAGGCTGACTTCGTCAGTAGTCCGGCTGTTCCAATAACGCTGTGTACCTGTTTTTCTTGGCCGTTCATTGCCTTAATGTCGAAATATATTTAGAGTTGACACGCTGACCAGGTTTTATGGCTGTGATTCACCTCCATCCATTAAAGGGGAATTTATTAAACCTGTTTCTTGTCTTTATTGCATGGGAACTATTTGGGGATGTTTGTCTACCGGATCTCGGCGGTTACGCCACTGGTTGCACAAAATGGGACCTGATGTAATGGTATCTCATGCTTGAGGCGGTCAGGTTTTGCATGTTTCTTTAAATAGACTCATCTGAGAGTCTGCACAGTGTCTACATGCACATATTGTATATTATTAATATTGTGCCACTTTGAAGGTTTCCGACAGGGCAGGTCGGTATACTCTGCGGTACCCTAGCTGCAGAAGGTCTCAGAAATGATGAGGGTCAGATAATGTAGTAAGTCCTATAATGATTGGGATGTGAGTATAAGCGGCCATTTTTTTTGCTGGTGATGAAAATAATAAAGTTTTACTAATGTGCGTTCTCCTGGTACCAATCATCTATGGATAACCTGCCCCAAGTACGCTGCAAGAGAGTGAGGGTTTGTACTACTATGGATAGCGAAATATGGGGCCAAGGACGTGGCAACCTATTATTTTTATATATCAGAAGGGCTCAAAAACATAAAAAAAGCATCCGCTCACCCACCAGACCTGCAATGTGGCCCTGCACTGCTACCTTGTTTCCCCAAAAATAAGCCCTAGTAGGATTTGTTGGTGTTTTTTTTTTGAGTATGCCTAAAATATAAGCCCTACCCCAAAAATAAGCCCTAGTAGGATTTGTTGTTTTTTTTTTTTTTGAGTATGCCTAAAATATAAGCCCTACCCCATAAATAAGCCCTAGTAGGATTTTTGGGGCTTTTTTTGAGTATGCCTAAAATATAAAACCTACTCCAAAAATACGCCCTAGCGACGGTTCCATAAGGAAGTGCATAGTGCATAAGGCAAGGTGCTATAAAATTTAAAGAATACAGCAGGACTTCTTTTCAAAGAAAGCAGACCTCCCTCCAAAAAAATAAAAATCCCACACTAGACCCCAAACAATTACAGTTGCCGATGGTGGATGGGCTCTCACTCAGAGATCTGTGTCACTGTCAGGTTCCTCGCTATTCCGGCTGCATTGATCTGCAACTCTCACACACAGATCGATACCAGTATCACTCCGCACGAATGATTCTGCTTCCAGTCATCAGGGGGAGCCACCGCTGTAGAATGCAGGGGGACCTGACAGCGACGCAGATCTGTATGTGAGAGCCCATTCGCTTGCCAACTCTAATTGTTTGGGGTCTGGTAAGTGCGATTCTTTTAGGAGGTGTCTGTTTTCTTTCATGGGTAAATTCAGCAGTACACAGAGATTACATTTAAGCAGGTAATTTAACCCTTTGTAAAAAATGGTCTGTACCTGCCACTATAGGACTGAGAATAGCAGATTAGGTAAGAAAATGTGCATCTGAACCAGTAATAGGAGTAACACAGAATGTTGATATTACAGAATGTGATTACCTGATTATATTTGAATATATGTTTATTTTTGGTTCAAGAATAAATGGGGATTGTTCTTCATGGGAAAATATAAGACACCCCCTGAAAATAGGACCACAAGACCCTATTGTCATGGTTCTGATCCGCGGTGCTCTTCTATTCAGCAGAGCCGGTGTTCTGTTTTGTATTTTGTGCCGGTGGACGGGTGGTTTCCTGTCCTTGGTTCCTGCGCTGGTTTTGGGAGGGGCCTCTCCTCAGGCATCTCGTTCCGGGTGATTGCTCTGCTTCATTAGAGAGCAACCTCATCCGGAATGCCGCCAGTTGTAGTTTCTACTCTGCAGTAAGTGCCCTGGTTCCCGTATGTGCTTGCTCTGATCAGGATCTGTGTTTCCTGTCTCTGCCTGTTCCCCCGACCCTGACGTTAACCCTCCGTTCCACAACCTCTGGTTTGTTCTCTGGCCTCGGCTCAGCTTTCCTCCCTGTGTACTTGACGTGACTTCCTGCCTTCTGACCCCTGGCTCATTCCCTGACTTCGGCTCCGTCTTTCCCCTGAGTACCTTACGTGACCTCATGGCCTCTGACCTCTTACTTGTACCCCAACACCGGCCTAGCTTCTACCTTTGGTTCCATATGTGACTTCCTGGCTTCTGACCCTTGGCTCGTACCCTGACTTCAGCTCCTTCTTTTCCCTGAGTACCTTACATGACCTCCTGGCCTCTGACCTCTTACTTGTACCCCAACACTGGCCTAGCTTCTCCCTTTGGTTCCATATGTGACTTCCTGGCTCCAGACCTCGGCTTGTTTGACTTCATCTCCACTAGCTGCACCCAGTGACACTTAGTGATAGATCGTCACACCTGCCTTATTTTTGGGGAAAGAGGGTACCTGTGTCCTCCACTGGCTTTCTGGCTTCTGTTTCCGTCATAGGAGGTAACGTGACCGCGGCAGCCAATGAGCAGCCCTGATCGACTTTGGCCTTCACATTCTGTCCTAGACGGAAGAAACAATCTCACTTCAGATGGAATGTGAGTGCTGCAGACAATCAATGGCTGCTGATTGGCTGCAGCGGTCCCATGTCAGAAGAATTAGCGGGAAGACACAGATTAGTGCTGATCCCAGAGGCAGATGCAGGAGTATCAGTAAGACGGATTTGTTGAACAGAGTGGTGCAAATGCAAAATAACTAAGCGAGAAAATATCACCCCCTTCCTATCTTTTAAATAGGAAGTTGTTTGACCAAAAAAGAACCTATAGTGTCCTGTGGAAAGTTACCACCACCTTATCATTTCATCTGGGGACCTTCCAGAAGGGAGGTGAGAAGTACAAGGGCCAATAACAGGTAAGAAAGGTTACGTGGTTTACTCTGCCTAATACTAGAAAACAATGAAAGACATCTATCCGGACGCAATGGAGACTAATAGCAGACTGTACAGAATGACGTGTCTATCAGCGAAACCACAGAAAGTGGAAAACGTTATTTCATTGTGTTAAAAGCAAATATAAAAAGGGGGAGGACGAAGCGACGGCGGCTGCTGATTCCTGAGGGGTGAGATGGTGAAGAATCCTCTGGACTGAATGTATCACTGATCTAAGATAATGGAGGGGCTTTACCAGCCGTTCTGTGGAAAACCACAGCTAGAACATTGACCACGAGTGAACCCTGCGTCGGGGCTCAGTGTTTCCTCACTAAAAGGAATTTATCATTTAACTTTTTTAATTATTAGAATTATAGAGATGAGTGAATCGGAGCAAATTCGATTTTCCAAAATTGCTCAAAATTTATTTGACACAAATCATATTGCTGGAAAAAGCCTTTTATTATGCTCTTTTCTACAAACCCAAGAGTCTAATAAAGAGGGGTTAAAAATATATATTACTAGCTGTACTACCCGGCTTCGCCCGGGTTAATAACTGCTGTTAACAAAATAGAATGTATTAATATTCCCGGGATAAAATGTATGAATAGAATGTATTAACGCCCGAGATAGTAACTGTCTCTCTGTTTCTCTCCCATTCTCTGTCTGTCTCCCCCTCTGTATATATCTCTCTGTCTCTCTCTCTATCTTTGTCTGTCTCTTTCCCTGTCTCTCTCTCTATCTCTTTGTCTGTCTGTCTCTTTCCCTGTCTGTCTCTGACTGTCTCTGTCTCTTTCTCCGTCTGTCTCAATCTCTTTCCCTGTCTGTCTATCTCTTTCCTTGTCTGTCTATCTATCTCACTTTCCCTGTCTGTCTCTTTCCCTGTCTGTCTCCTTCCCTCTCTTTCTCTGTCTGTCTCTTTCCCTCTTTTTCCCTGTCTGTCTGTTTCCCTGTGTCTGTCTCTGTGTCTTTCTCGGTCTCTTTACCTGTCTGTCTATGTGTCTTAACCTGTCTCTCTCTTTCCCTCTCTTTCCCTGTCTGTCTCTTTCCCTGTCTGTCTCTTTGTCTGTGTCTGTCTCTTTGTGTCTGTCTCTTACCCTGTCTATTTCTGTTTCTTACCCTGTCTGTGTCTGCCTCTTTCCCTGTCTGTGTATGCCTCTTTCCCTGTCTGTGTCTGTCTCTTTCCCTGGCTGCATTGTGACACGCCAACATTCCATATAAGGGCGTGGCTGCGCATTCTTCTGAAGTTCTGGCTGCACTGTGGCTCCCAGCTCCATTCGCTTCAAATGAGGCATTTTTTTTGGTGAATAACTGTAAAGAGCGGGGTTAAAATTTCCCCTCAAAACATAGCCTATGACGCTCTCGGGGTCCAGAAGCGTGAGTGTGCAAAATTTTGTGGCTGTAGCTGCGACGGTGCGGATGCCAATCCCGGACACACACACACACACACATACACACACACACACACACACACACATACATACACACACACACACATACATACATTCAGCTTTATATACAGTTAGGTCCAGAAATATTTGGACAGTGACACAAGTTTTGTTATTTTAGCTGTTTACAAAAACATGTTCAGAAATACAATTATATATATATAATATGGGCTGAAAGTGCACACTCCCAGCTGCAATATGAGAGTTTTCACATCCAAATCGGAGAAAGGGTTTAGGAATCATAGCTCTGTAATGCATAGCCTCCTCTTTTTCAAGGGACCAAAAGTAATTGGACAAGGGACTCTAAGGGCTGCAATTAACTCTGAAGGCGTCTCCCTCGTTAACCTGTAATCAATGAAGTAGTTAAAAGGTCTGGGGTTGATTACAGGTGTGTGGTTTTGCATTTGGAAGCTGTTGCTGTGACCAGACAACATGCCGTCTCAGGAACTCTCAATTGAGGTGAAGCAGAACATCCTGAGGCTGAAAAAAAAGAAAAAAATCCATCAGAGAGATAGCAGACATGCTTGGAGTAGCAAAATCAACAGTCGGGTACATTCTGAGAAAAAAGGAATTGACTGGTGAGCTTGGGAACTCAAAAAGGCCTGGGCGTCCACGGATGACAACAGTGGTGGATGATCGCCGCATACTTTCTTTGGTGAAGAAGAACCCGTTCACAACATCAACTGAAGTCCAGAACACTCTCAGTGAAGTAGGTGTATCTGTCTCTAAGTCAACAGTAAAGAGAAGACTCCATGAAAGTAAATACAAAGGGCTCACATCTAGATGCAAACCATTCATCAATTCCAAAAATAGACAGGCCAGAGTTACATTTGCTGAAAAACACCTCATGAAGCCAGCTCAGTTCTGGAAAAGTATTCTATGGACAGATGAGACAAAGATCAACCTGTACCAGAATGATGGGAAGAAAAAAGTTTGGAGAAGAAAGGGAACGGCACATGATCCAAGGCACACCACATCCTCTGTAAAACATGGTGGAGGCAACGTGATGGCATGGGCATGCATGGCTTTCAATGGCACTGGGTCACTTGTGTTTATTGATGACATAACAGCAGACAAGAGTAGCCGGATGAATTCTGAAGTGTACCGGGATATACTTTCAGCCCAGATTCAGCCAAATGCCGCAAAGTTGATCGGACAGCGCTTCATAGTACAGATGGACAATGACCCCAAGCATACAGCCAAAGCTACCCAGGAGTTCATGAGTGCAAAAAAGTGGAACATTCTGCAATGGCCAAGTCAATCACCAGATCTTAACCCAATTGAGCATGCATTTCACTTGCTCAAATCCAGACTTAAGACGGAAAGACCCACAAACAAGCAAGACCTGAAGGCTGCGGCTGTAAAGGCCTGGCAAAGCATTAAGAAGGAGGAAACCCAGCGTTTGGTGATGTCCATGGGTTCCAGACTTAAGGCAGTGATTGCCTCCAAAGGATTCGCAACAAAATATTGAAAATAAAAATATTTTGTTTGGGTTTGGTTTATTTGTCCAATTACTTTTGACCTCCTAAAATGTGGAGTGTTTGTAAAGAAATGTGACAATTCCTACAATTTCTATCAGATATTTTTGTTCAAACCTTCAAATTAAACGTTACAATCTGCACTTGAATTCTGTTGTAGAGGTTTCATTTCAAATCCAATGTGGTGGCATGCAGAGCCCAACTCGCGAAAATTGTGCCACTGTCCAAAGATTTCTGGACCTAACTGTATTAGATAATCACCTTACCTCTCATCTGTCCAAGTGCCACAGACAGGGCTGTATTTTGCCTTCATGCTGCCCTAGGCACTTTAAGTGGTCGCGCCCCTTAGTGACAACGTAAAACTGAGTTTTCGCACACGACATCTGTTTAAGGCAGATCTACTCTGTAAAACACTTGAAAAAGTATCAATGAGAAACGAAGGGCACTAACCCCCCCCCCCAATGGGGATCACCACAGGCACATCAAAACATAGCATGAGTATAAAATATTCCCACCACACCGTCCCCACTTATATACTGTGACTGTCACACTGCCCCTAATATACTACACACTGCCCTCCCTTATAAATTATACCCACCACACCTTCCTCAATTATGAAATATGATCTGCACATTGTCCTCACATCATGCTGCCCCCTCCTCACAATGTCCCATGCATGCTGCCCCCTCCTCCCAATGTCCCATGCATGCTGCCCCCTCCTCACAATGTCCCATGCATGCTGCCCCCTCCTCACAATGTCCCATGCATGCTGCCCCCTCCTCACAATGTCCCATGCATGCTGCCCCCTCCTCACAATGTCCCATGCATGCTGCCCCCTCCTCACAATGTCCCATGCATGCTGCCCCCTCCTCACAATGTCCCATGCATGCTGCCCCCTCCTCACAATGTCCCATGCATGCTGCCCCCTCCTCACAATGTCCCATGCATGCTGCCCCCTCCTCACAGTGTCCCATGCATGCTGCCCCCTCCTCACAATGTCCCATGCATGCTGCCCCCTCCTCACAATGTCCCATGCATGCTGCCCCCTCCTCACAATGTCCCATGCATGCTGCCCCCTCCTCACAATGTCCCATGCATGCTGCC
The DNA here is from genome assembly GCF_048569485.1 of Anomaloglossus baeobatrachus. Classification (NCBI taxonomy): domain Eukaryota; kingdom Metazoa; phylum Chordata; class Amphibia; order Anura; family Aromobatidae; genus Anomaloglossus; species Anomaloglossus baeobatrachus. Next base: position 170,268,633 of record NC_134363.1, on the reverse strand, counting down.
CCCTCCTCACAATGTCCCATGCATGCTGCCCCCTCCTCACAATGTCCCATGCATGCTGCTCCCTCCTCACAATGTCCCATGCATGCTGCCCCCTCCTCACAATGTCCCATGCATGCTGCTCCCTCCTCACAATGTCCCATGCATGCTGCCCCCTCCTCACAGTGTCCCATGCATGCTGCCCCCTCCTCACAATGTCCCATGCATGCTGCCCCCTCCTCACAATGTCCCATGCATGCTGCCCCCTCCTCACAATGTCCCATGCATGCTGCCCCCTCCTCACAATGTCCCATGCATGCTGCCCCCTCCTCACAGTGTCCCATGCATGCTGCCCCCTCCTCACAATGTCCCATGCATGCTGCCCCCTCCTCACAATGTCCCATGCATGCTGCCCCCTCCTCACAGTGTCCCATGCATGCTGCCCCCTCCTCACAGTGTCCCATGCATGCTGCCCCCTCCTCACAGTGTCCCATGCATGCTGCCCCCTCCTGACAGTGTCCCATTCATGCTACCCCCTCCTGACAGTGTCCCATGCATGCTGCCCCCTCCTGACAGTGTCCCATGCATGCTGCCCCCTCCTCACAATGTCCCATGCATGCTGCCCCCTCCTGACAGTGTCCCATGCATGCTACCCCTCCTGACAGTGTTCCATGCATGCTGCCCCCTCCTCACAATGTCCCATGCATGCTGCCCCCTCCTCACAATGTCCCATGCATGCTGCCCCCTCCTGACAATGTCCCATGCATGCTACCCCTCCTGACAGTGTTCCATGCATGCTGCCCCCTCCTCACAATGTCCCATGCATGCTGCCCCCTCCTCACAATGTCCCATGCATGCTGCCCCCTCCTCACAATGTCCCATGCATGCTGCCCCCTCCTCACAATGTCCCATGCATGCTGCCCCCTCCTCACAATGTCCCATGCATGCTGCCCCCTCCTCACAGTGTCCCGTGCATGCTGCCCACTCCTCAGTGTCCCGTGCATGCTGCCCCCTCCTCACAATGTCCCATGCATGCTGCCCCCTCCTGACAGTGTCCCATGCATGCTGCCCCCTCCTCACAGTGTCCCGTGCATGCTGCCCACTCCTCAGTGTCCTGTGCATGCTGCCCCCTCCTCACAATGTCCCATGCATGCTGCCCCCTCCTGACAGTGTCCCATGCATGCTGCCCCCTCCTCACAGTGTCCCGTGCATGCTGCCCTCTCCTCACAGTGTCCCGTGCATGCTGCCCCCTCCTCACAGTGTCCCGTGCATGCTGCCCCCTCCTCACAGTGTCCCGTGCATGCTGCCCCCTCCTGACAGTGTCCCATGCATGCTGCCCCCTCCTGACAGTGTCCCATGCATGCTGCCCCCTCCTGACAGTGTCCCATGCATGCTGCCCCCTCCTGACAGTGTCCCATGCATGCTGCCCCCTCCTGACAGTGTCCCATGCATGCTGCCCCCTCCTCACAGTGTCCCATGCATGCTGCCCCCTCCTGACAGTGTCCCATGCATGCTGCCCCCTCCTGACAGTGTCCCATGCATGCTGCTCCCTCCTGACAGTGTCCCATGCATGCTGCCCCCTCCTGACAGTGTCCCATGCATGCTGCCCCCTCCTGACAGTGTCCCATGCATGCTGCCCCCTCCTGACAGTGTCCCATGCATGCTGCCCCCTCCTGACAGGGTCCCATGCATGCTGCCCCCTCCTGACAGTGTCCCATGCATGCTGCCCCCTCCTCACAGTGTCCCATGCATGCTGCCCCCTCCTCACAATGTCCCATGCATGCTGCCCCCTCCTCACAATGTCCCATGCATGCTGCCCCCTCCTCACAATGTCCCATGCATGCTGCCCCCTCCTCACAATGTCCCATGCATGCTGCCCCCTCCTCACAATGTCCCATGCATGCTGCCCCCTCCTCACAATGTCCCATGCATGCTGCCCCCTCCTCACAATGTCCCATGCATGCTGCCCCCTCCTCACAATGTCCCATGCATGCTGCCCCCTCCTCACAGTGTCCCATGCATGCTGCCCCCTCCTCAGTGTCCCGTGCATGCTGCCCACTCCTCACAATGTCCCATGCATGCTGCCCCCTCCTCAGTGTCCCATGCATGCTGCCCCCTCCTCACAGTGTCCCGTGCATGCTGCCCCCTCCTCACAGTGTCCCATGCATGCTGCCCCCTCCTCAGTGTCCCATGCATGCTGCCCCCTCCTCACAGTGTCCCGTGCATGCTGCCCACTCCTCACAATGTCCCATGCATGCTGCCCCCTCCTCAGTGTCCCATGCATGCTGCCCCCTCCTCACAGTGTCCCGTGCATGCTGCCCCCTCCTCACAGTGTCCCGTGCATGCTGCCCCCTCCTCACAGTGTCCCATGCATGCTGCCCCCTCCTCACAGTGTCCCATGCATGCTGCCCCTCTCCATGAGCTCCTAATGCTGCCTTCCGCTTTTCCATAATGACATCTCCATGCTGCCCCACTCATCATACTAAGACCACCACACTAGCACTTATGCTGAGACACACACACACACACACACACACACTACCCCACTCTTGATATTGACTCCTGTACATTGCTCCACTCCATACTGAGCCCACACATGCTGCCCCTTCTCCATAATGAGCTCCCAATGCTGCCCCCCTCTTATTCTGAGTCCTTACACTGCCCCCCATCGATATTGTCATTGCTCTATCCCTCAACCCTTGTCCTCTGTCTCTAGCATTGGCCCCTCTCTTCCATTCCCCCAGCAGCAGCCTCTCTCCCCCCGCCTCCAGCAGCAGCCTCTCCCCCAGCATCAGCCTCTCTCCCCCCAGCCTCCCCCAGCATCAGCCTCTCTCCCCCCAGCATCAGCCTCCCTGCTCCCAGCTTACCCCAGCATCAGCCTCTCTCCTCCCATCCTCCCCCAGCATGAGCCTCCTCCAGCATCAGCCTCTCTCCTCCCAGCCTCCCCCAGCATCAGCCTCCCTCCTCCCAGCCTCCCCCAGCATCAGCCTCCCTCCTCCCAGGCTCCCCCAGCATCAGCCTTCCTCAGAATCAGCCTCCCCCAGCATCAGCCTCCCTCCTAGCCTCCCCCAGCATCAGCCTCCCAGCATCAGCCTCCCTCCTCCCTCAGCCTCCCTCCTCCCTCAGCCTCCCTCAGCTTCCCTCCTCCAAGCCTCCCCCTCCCCCTCCCAGCCTCCCCCAGCATCAGCCTCCCTCAGCATCAGCCTCCCTCAGCATCAGCCTCCCCCAGCATCAGCCTCCCTCCTCCCAGCATCAGCCTCCCTCCTCCAAGTCTCCCTCAGCATCAGCTTCCCTCCCCCTCCCCCCCCTCCCAGCCTCCCCCAGGATCAGCCTCCCTCAGCATCAGCCTCTCTCCTCCCAGCCTCACTCTCTCTCCCCAGCCTCCCCCCCAGCCTCTCTCTCTCCCCAGCCTCTCAGCCTCTCTCTCTCTCCCCAGCCTCTCTCTCTCTCCCCAGCCTCCCCCCCAGCCTCTCAGCCTCCCCCCAGCCTCTCAGCCTCTCTCTCTCTCCCCAGCCTCCCCCCCAGCCTCTCTCTCTCCCCAGCCCCCCCCCCCAGCCTCTCTCTCTTTCCCCAGCCTCCCCCCCAGCCTCTCTCTCTCTCCCCAGCCTCCCCCCCAGCCTCTCTCTCTCTCCCCAGCCTCCCCCCCAGCCTCTCTCTCTCTCCCCAGCCTCCCCCCCAGCCTCTCTCTCTCTCCCCAGCCTCCCCCCCAGCCTCTCTCTCTCTCCCCAGCCTCCCCCCCAGCCTCTCTCTCTCCCCAGCCTCCCCCCCAGCCTCTCTCTCTCTCCCCAGCCTCCCCCCCAGCCTCTCAGCCTCTCTCTCTCTCCCCAGCCTCCCCCCCAGCCTCTCAGCCTCTCTCTCTCTCCCCAGCCTCCCCCCCAGCCTCTCAGCCTCTCTCTCTCTCCCCAGCCTCCCCCCCAGCCTCTCACTCTCTCTCCCCAGCCTCCCCCCCAGCCTCTCAGCCTCTCTCTCTCTCTCCCCAGCCTCCCCCCCAGCCTCTCAGCCTCTCTCTCTCTCTCCCCAGCCTCCCCCCCAGCCTCTCAGCCTCTCTCTCTCTCCCCAGCCTCCCCCCCAGCCTCTCAGCCTCTCTCTCTCTCCCCAGCCTCCCCCCCAGCCTCTCAGCCTCTCTCTCTCTCCCCAGCCTCCCCCCCAGCCTCTCAGCCTCTCTCTCTCTCCCCAGCCTCCCCCCCAGCCTCTCAGCCTCTCTCTCTCTCCCCAGCCTCCCCCCCAGCCTCTCAGCCTCTCTCTCTCTCCCCAGCCTCCCCCCCAGCCTCTCAGCCTCTCTCTCTCTCCCCAGCCTCCCCCCCAGCCTCTCAGCCTCTCTCTCTCTCCCCAGCCTCCCCCCCAGCCTCTCAGCCTCTCTCTCTCTCCCCAGCCTCCCCCCCAGCCTCTCAGCCTCTCTCTCTCTCCCCAGCCTCCCCCCCAGCCTCTCAGCCTCTCTCTCTCTCCCCAGCCTCCCCCCCAGCCTCTCAGCCTCTCTCTCTCTCCCCAGCCTCCCCCCCAGCCTCTCAGCCTCTCTCTCTCTCCCCAGCCTCCCCCCCAGCCTCTCAGCCTCTCTCTCTCTCCCCAGCCTCCCCCCCAGCCTCTCAGCCTCTCTCTCTCTCCCCAGCCTCCCCCCCCAGCCTCTCAGCCTCTCTCTCTCTCCCCAGCCTCCCCCCCAGCCTCTCAGCCTCTCTCTCTCTCCCCAGCCTCCCCCCCAGCCTCTCAGCCTGTCTCTCCCCAGCCTCCCCCCCAGCCTCTCAGCCTCTCTCTCTCTCCCCAGCCTCCCCCCCAGCCTCTCAGCCTCTCTCTCTCTCCCCAGCCTCCCCCCCAGCCTCTCAGCCTCTCTCTCTCTCCCCAGCCTCCCCCCCAGCCTCTCAGCCTCTCTCTCTCTCCCCAGCCTCCCCCCCAGCCTCTCAGCCTCTCTCTCTCTCCCCAGCCTCCCCCCCAGCCTCTCAGCCTCTCTCTCTCTCCCCAGCCTCCCCCCCAGCCTCTCAGCCTCTCTCTCTCTCCCCAGCCTCCCCCCCAGCCTCTCAGCCTCTCTCTCTCTCCCCAGCCTCCCCCCCAGCCTCTCAGCCTCTCTCTCTCTCCCCAGCCTCCCCCCCAGCCTCTCAGCCTCTCTCTCTCTCCCCAGCCTCCCCCCCAGCCTCTCAGCCTCTCTCTCTCTCCCCAGCCTCCCCCCCAGCCTCTCAGCCTCTCTCTCTCTCCCCAGCCTCCCCCCCAGCCTCTCAGCCTCTCTCTCTCTCCCCAGCCTCCCCCCCCAGCCTCTCAGCCTCTCTCTCTCTCCCCAGCCTCCCCCCCAGCCTCTCAGCCTCTCTCTCTCTCCCCAGCCTCCCCCCCAGCCTCTCAGCCTGTCTCTCCCCAGCCTCCCCCCCAGCCTCTCAGCCTCTCTCTCTCTCCCCAGCCTCCCCCCCAGCCTCTCAGCCTCTCTCTCTCTCCCCAGCCTCCCCCCCAGCCTCTCAGCCTCTCTCTCTCTCCCCAGCCTCCCCCCCAGCCTCTCAGCCTCTCTCTCTCTCCCCAGCCTCCCCCCCAGCCTCTCAGCCTCTCTCTCTCTCCCCAGCCTCCCCCCCAGCCTCTCAGCCTCTCTCTCTCTCCCCAGCCTCCCCCCCAGCCTCTCAGCCTCTCTCTCTCTCCCCAGCCTCCCCCCCAGCCTCTCAGCCTCTCTCTCTCTCCCCAGCCTCCCCCCCAGCCTCTCAGCCTCTCTCTCTCTCCCCAGCCTCCCCCCCAGCCTCTCAGCCTCTCTCTCTCTCCCCAGCCTCCCCCCCAGCCTCTCAGCCTCTCTCTCTCTCCCCAGCCTCCCCCCCAGCCTCTCAGCCTCTCTCTCTCTCCCCAGCCTCCCCCCCAGCCTCTCAGCCTCTCTCTCTCTCCCCAGCCTCCCCCCCAGCCTCTCAGCCTCTCTCTCTCTCCCCAGCCTCCCCCCCAGCCTCTCAGCCTCTCTCTCTCTCCCCAGCCTCCCCCCCAGCCTCTCAGCCTCTCTCTCTCTCCCCAGCCTCCCCCCCAGCCTCTCAGCCTCTCTCTCTCTCCCCAGCCTCCCCCCCCAGCCTCTCAGCCTCTCTCTCTCCCCAGCCTCCCCCCCAGCCTCTCAGCCTCTCTCTCTCCCCAGCCTCCCCCCCAGCCTCTCAGCCTGTCTCTCCCCAGCCTCCCCCCCAGCCTCTCAGCCTCTCTCTCTCTCCCCAGCCTCCCCCCCAGCCTCTCAGCCTCTCTCTCTCTCCCCAGCCTCCCCCCCAGCCTCTCAGCCTCTCTCTCTCTCCCCAGCCTCCCCCCCAGCCTCTCAGCCTCTCTCTCTCTCCCCAGCCTCCCCCCCAGCCTCTCAGCCTCTCTCTCTCTCCCCAGCCTCCCCCCCAGCCTCTCAGCCTCTCTCTCTCTCCCCAGCCTCCCCCCCAGCCTCTCAGCCTCTCTCTCTCTCCCCAGCCTCCCCCCCAGCCTCTCAGCCTCTCTCTCTCTCCCCAGCCTCCCCCCCAGCCTCTCAGCCTCTCTCTCTCTCCCCAGCCTCCCCCCCAGCCTCTCAGCCTCTCTCTCTCTCCCCAGCCTCCCCCCCAGCCTCTCAGCCTCTCTCTCTCTCCCCAGCCTCCCCCCCAGCCTCTCAGCCTCTCTCTCTCTCCCCAGCCTCCCCCCCAGCCTCTCAGCCTCTCTCTCTCTCCCCAGCCTCCCCCCCCAGCCTCTCAGCCTCTCTCTCTCTCCCCAGCCTCCCCCCCAGCCTCTCAGCCTCTCTCTCTCTCCCCAGCCTCCCCCCCAGCCTCTCAGCCTGTCTCTCCCCAGCCTCCCCCCCAGCCTCTCAGCCTCTCTCTCTCTCCCCAGCCTCCCCCCCAGCCTCTCAGCCTCTCTCTCTCTCCCCAGCCTCCCCCCCAGCCTCTCAGCCTCTCTCTCTCTCCCCAGCCTCCCCCCCAGCCTCTCAGCCTCTCTCTCTCTCCCCAGCCTCCCCCCCAGCCTCTCAGCCTCTCTCTCTCTCCCCAGCCTCCCCCCCAGCCTCTCAGCCTCTCTCTCTCTCCCCAGCCTCCCCCCCAGCCTCTCAGCCTCTCTCTCTCTCCCCAGCCTCCCCCCCAGCCTCTCAGCCTCTCTCTCTCTCCCCAGCCTCCCCCCCAGCCTCTCAGCCTCTCTCTCTCTCCCCAGCCTCCCCCCCAGCCTCTCAGCCTCTCTCTCTCTCCCCAGCCTCCCCCCCAGCCTCTCAGCCTCTCTCTCTCTCCCCAGCCTCCCCCCCAGCCTCTCAGCCTCTCTCTCTCTCCCCAGCCTCCCCCCCAGCCTCTCAGCCTCTCTCTCTCTCCCCAGCCTCTCAGCCTCTCTCTCTCTCCCCAGCCTCTCAGCCTCTCTCTCTCTCCCCAGCCTCCCCCCCAGCCTCTCACTCTCTCCCCAGCCTCCCCCCCAGCCTCTCTCTCTCTCCCCAGCCTCCCCCCCAGCCTCCCCCCCAGCCTCTCTCTCTCTCCCCAGCCTCCCCCCCAGCCTCTCAGCCTCTCTCTCTCTCCCCAGCCTCCCCCCCAGCCTCTCAGCTTCTCTCCCCAGCCTCCCCCCCAGCCTCTCAGCCTCTCTCCCCAGCCTCCCCCCCAGCCTCTCAGCCTCTCTCTCTCTCCCCAGCCTCCCCCCCAGCCTCTCAGCCTCTCTCTCTCCCCAGCCTCCCCCCCAGCCTCTCAGCCTCTCTCTCTCCCCAGCCTCCCCCCCAGCCTCTCAGCCTCTCTCTCTCTCCCCAGCCTCCCCCCCAGCCTCTCAGCCTCTCTCTCTCTCCCCAGCCTCCCCCCCAGCCTCTCACTCTCTCCCCAGCCTCCCCCCCAGCCTCTCACTCTCTCCCCAGCCTCCCCCCCAGCCTCTCAGCCTCTCTCTCTCTCCCCAGCCTCCCCCCCAGCCTCTCAGCCTCTCTCTCTCCCCAGCCTCCCCCCCAGCCTCTCAGCCTCTCTCTCTCCCCAGCCTCCCCCCCAGCCTCTCAGCCTCTCTCTCTCCCCAGCCTCTCTCTCTCCCCAGCCTCAGCCTCTCTCTCTCCCCAGCCTCTCTCTCTCCCCAGCCTCAGCCTCTCTCTCTCTCCCCAGCCTCAGCCTCTCTCTCTCCCCAGCCTCAGCCTCTCTCCCCCCAGCCTCCCCTTGCATGATTATAGTGGACAAAAAGAGGCATTGCAACGATCATCAACTAACCTGTAAGGAGCCCATACATTCTAGGCTCAGCCTCTGCCTTACCTGCTCCGGTGCCCGCCTCTCTGCTCTGGCTGGCTCCTCTTCTGGCTGGCTCCAGCTTCAGACGCGTCCTCCTCCGCGGCGTGTCGTCTGCAGCATTGGACGGCCGCTGCAGCACGGGGCAGTCAGCTGATTGTCGCGCCCGCGCGCCTCTGACCCGGAAGTGCAGGCGATGGAACTTCCGGGGTTAATCACTATGCCTATTTAAATAGACAGAAATGCGCCTCTCCTCCCTCTCAACCCACCCCCCCCCCCCCCCCCGAACACAGCCGAGTGCAACGGAGGGAGGGACGGGGGGCGGGGATGTAAAAAAAAAAAAAAAAAATTAATTTTTTTTTTTTTTGCTGCCAGAAAGTGCCGCCCCCCGCAACGTGCCGCCCTAGGCACGGGACCACGGGTGCCTAGTGGCAAATACGGCCCTGGCCACAGACCACCCCCATGATTCTTCCACTGGCTCACTTCCTCGATCTTGTCTTCTCTTCTGTCTTATATTTTGTTCCTCACTAGGCTTCATGCAACTAGAGAAGACAAAGACTGGAGCCTGAGAGAGGACGGGAGCCAGTGTGGCGCCCCTGACCTGGTCAGGCGCCACTGAGTACTGCACCCACGCCTGGGTCAGTACAAACAGGTAATCCCAAAGGCTGACTAGGGTGTGTACGCACAGACACGTAGTACCCAGGACACACACAAACCTTAGAGGGGATCCCTGGGTAGACCCAGGAGGGGGCGTAGCTAGTGGTGGGTGGTGGGACTGGAGGCAAGAGAATGTGCAGTGGCAGTCAAAGGAGTAGGAGTGGAGCAGCCGAGTCTGAGGTGCAGACGCAAGTGAGCGGACACTAGTCAGACCCTGCACCTGTAGTGGCTGTTGGCGGGGAGTTCAGTCACCAGAAGCTGGAAGGAAAGACGCTGGGGAAATCAGCTAGTCTGGAGGACACTGAGCGAACCAGCTGGTCATGTACGGAGACTTCTGGAGGGCTAGGCACGCAGGGGAAACAGGTTCCCGAAGTAGGCTCAAGTTTAACCTACTAAACCTGCCGGTGGGGTGGACAATAAGTCCCACACCAACCATCACAGAGCCCGAGTATCAGTAGCAACGAGGGGGCCCATAAGGAGGATTGAGCCTGGAGCCATCTTAACCTTGGTCCACGCTGCCAGCAAACGGGTCAGAGAAAAAGGAGCCAGCACGATCTGAAATTGGCATGCATCATATAAAAAGTGAAAATTCACAGATTTATTCCAACTGTACTATAATAAAAAAAAAAAAAAATGAGATTTTTAGCAAATAATTGATCAATATTTTGAGCCACCCCTGCCAACGTCACAGCAAATCTCAATAGGGGGGTCCTAGTCTATATTACGTATTTCATGTGCCATGCGGCCTCCTAGATAAAGTTAAAAGCAGAACCATAATGGAGCACACATACCTGTAACCTGTATATAGCCGCTTCCATGTTGCAAAAGAGGCAATTGTGAATAGAGGCCAGCCCAGGTCCCAGCATGTGGAGCAAGCTCTACACATACCAGGACTATATCAGAACTGACCCTCCCAGTGCCAGAGAGCAACCATTGATAAAGGCGGACCAGATCCAAGAATGGTGCTTAATTAGCATTGCCTGTGAAAAGGCACCTTGTTCATCATAGCATCGCCCGGGTTGCCTCACTCTACCATCAGAAAGTGAGTAAACACCTTGAAAGACATTGCTGCCTGTGTGTGAGTTCTTCTGCAACCTCTGGTACTACACACTTACACCTGAGCCCCTGGGGCCAGCCTCACTCTCGGGAGGCCATAACACCAGACTGCATTTACCATCAGCCCCAGACGCTCTCTAAACTGCAGAGGCGGTCACCCCCTGACCGCAATTACCGAGAATGGCGTCACGATTCCTATTAAAGTTAACCTGACCTACCTGTTGCCAGAAGATTTCCCAGCACGTGAGGACCCTGAGGTGACCTGCAGGTAAGGGGCTTCACACCAGCAGTGCAATGGCAGAGGAGCCAGGTCAGTTGATAGGTGAGTATAATAGTTTTTATTTTTAATTGTGGTAACATTATCCTTCTTCCCCTTCTTTCTTTTCTTCATTCTATACATCTTTCTCCCCTTCCTTCTATTCCTCAATCTCTCCTTCATTCCTTCTTCCTCCTCTTTCTTTTCCCCTTCCTTCCTCCTCTTTTTCCTTCCATCTTTACTTCCCTCATTCCTTTCTCCTCCCCATCTCTCCTCCTCTCTTCCTTTCTTCCTCCTCCCCTTTCTTCCTTCCTTCTCCCCTTCCTTCTTTTCCTCCTCCCGTTCATTCCTTCTTCCTCCTCTTTCTTTTCCCCTTCCTTCCTCCTTTTTTTCCTTCCATCTTTACGTCCCTCATTCCTTTCTCCTCCCCATCCCTCCTCCTCACTTCCTTTCTTCCTCCACTTCCTTTCTTCCTCCTCCCCTTTCTTCCTTCTCTCCATCGTTTATCTTACCCTTCAGTCCTTCCTTCCTCCTCCGTCTTTCTCTCATCCTCCCCTTTATTTCTTCCTTCCTTCACTTCATTCCATTGTTCCTTCATTCCTATCCTCCTTCCCACCTTCCTTTCTTCCTCCTCCCCTTTCTCCTCCTTTTCCTTCTTTCTCTCCTCCCCCTTCCTTCCTTCTTTCTCCCCTTTCTTTCCCCTCCCCTTCTCTACTTCCTTCCTCTTCTCTTTCCTTCCCTCATTCGTTTCTTCTCCCATTCCCTCCTCCCTTCCTTCCTTTTTTCCTTACTCCTCCCCTTTTTCCCTCCTTCCTTTCTTCCTTAAATCCTTCCTCCCTCCTCTTCATTTCATCATTCCTTTTTTTACATCTTCTTGCCTTCCTTTCTACCTCCGACCCTACCTTCCTTTTTTATTATTATTATTATTATTATTATTATTACTATTATTATTGTTATTATTATTAATAATAATATTTACTCATTTATATAGTGCCATTAATTCCACAGCGCTTTACAAACATAGACAACACTGTCCCCATTGGGGCTCGCAACCTAAAGTCTCTATAAGTATGTCTTTGGAGTGTGGGAGGAAACCGGAGGAAATCCACACATACAAACTCCTTGTACATGTTGTCCTTGGTGGGATTTGAACCCAGGACCCCAGCGCTGCAAGACTGCAGTGCTAACCACTGAGCCACCCTGCCGCCCTCTATTTTTTCTCCTACCCTTCTCTCCTTCCTTCTTTCTCATGTCCTCCCCATTCCTTCCTTCTTTCTCCCCTTTCTTTCCCCATCCCTCCTTCCTTCCTCCTCTTTTTCCTTCCCTCATTCCTTTCTACTCCCCTTCCCTCTTCCCTTCCTGTCTTGCTTCCTCCTCCCATTCCTTCCATCGGTCGTTCCTTCCTTTCTTTCTTCACGCTTTCCTTTCTGCCCCTTCCTTCTCTCCATCCTTTTTCCTCTCCTTCCCTCCTTCTTGGTTAATTTCTTCTTTCCTCCCTTCCTTATCCCCTTCCTTCCTAATGTGGCAATTAGCTTGTGAGTAACACATTTTAAATATACCATATACATTTTCTCCAAATATCTGGTCCCAGTATGAAAGCCTGATAGACTTCTTCACTTTCCCGAGTCTTTCCCCATTGCCTATAATATAACTGTATCTTCAGCGATACAGATGGAATCAAACATTTTCACAGTAAGACGTTCCAAAAACAAACACTTCTTATTTTATTTTTAGGAACTTCATTGGTCCCTAAAGAGAAAAAATTATACGCTTTCTATATATAGGGAAATGGTTTAAATGAATTTTGAAAAAAAACAACCAACCCTAGTATTATTCAAGAAGACTCCAAGTGCCAAACTGTACAAAGCTCTGTGTGTGTGTGTGTGTGTGTATATATATATATACACATATATATATATATATGTGTGTGTGTATATATGTTAAGATTACTATTTGAGCGCATAAACAGTTAATACACTGAGCTTTTGTCATTGGGACTGTTGAAGCCTTATGGAACTTCTTTTGCCTGCCTTAAGTTTATGCTTCTCTTGGACCCATATGCAAATATTCACACCAACAGGTAGCTTATAGTGAAGGAAATCTGGTCTACCGCCCGGGGCCCTGGTCTTCGGTGGGGCCCGTGGCCAGATTGCCCTCAATATGGTTTGAGCAGCAACACATACTCGCCTCACTTCTGTTCCCCAGTGTAGCGGAACTATGTTGGAGCTCATGATGTATATAGGAGGCTATGTGGGGGCTCATGCTGTATATAGGGGCTATTTGGGGGCTCATTCTGTATATAGGTGGCTATGTGGGGGCTCATGATGTATATAGGGGGGCTATGTGGGGGCTCATGCTGTATCTAGCGGCTATTTGGGGGCTCATGCTGTATATGGGTGGCTATGTGGGGCTCATGCTGTATATAGGGTCTATGCAGCCTCTCATGCTATATATGGGGCTATTTGGGAGCTCATGCTGTATATAGGGGGTTATGTGGGGGCTCATGCTGTATATAGGGGGCTATGTGGTGGCTCATGCTGTATATAGGGGCTATTTGGGGGCTTATGCTGTATATAGGGGTTATTTGGGAGCTCATGCTGTATATAGATGGCTATGTGAGGGCTCATGCTATATGTAGGTGAAAATGGGTTCATGCTGTATATAGGTGGCTATATGGAGGCTCATACTGTATAACTGGGGCTATGTGAGTTATTATACATTATTTAGGGGAGCTGTGTGTGAGGCTTATATTGAATATAGGTGCTATGTTGGCTCATGCCTTACATAGGGGGTGTAAGAAGGCCACCAGAAAAGTCCAGGAAGGAAGATATGTATCACAGAAGTTTATAGCCTCTGTGATGTGAGCACTAGTTATTTCAGGCACTCTCCCACTAGGGGAGGTGCCTGTGCATTGCCTTTAGTTAGTTAGCCTTACAGTCTGCTAGTTAGTTGTCCGCCTTCCCATACCTATCTGTCCTTGCCTACCTGTCCATACCCGCCTTCCTGTAGTCCTCAGCCATCCCGCCTGTAGCTGCCTGCACCTGTGACCAGAATAGTGTCCATCTCCTGTCCACACAGTCCTGGTCATTGCCCTGGGAGTGGTACCTGGCATTCTGCTTCATGGCAGGTGCTTAGTTAAGCCTCTCCCACTAAATGGTAAACCCTGGGTCCCCCTGTGGTCCAGTGGGTCCACTCCTGCTCGCCGCCTCAACGCCGGCGCTGAGCATTACACCACTGCCTTAACATCTTACCATAGAATACTTCGGCATTATTATTTATTTTTTTTAATAAGATTTTAAAAGACAGAAATCTGTGAAATTGCAGCAAGAAACCGAAAGAATTTCTACAAAATAAAAATGTGTGGACAAAGACATTTTGAATGCGCCAGGAACGTCTTAATGTAGGCACTTCTCATATTGCACAGTATTAGTATGAAAAAACAGGAAGATGGCACTGACATTATCTGAAAAGGGAAATGAAACCGGAGTTTCACTTATTGCAAAAATTAGAACGAAAGTAAGATTTTATTGCAGCAGTTAATGGGAGTAACAGAAGATGATGAGTGCGGGAACATTCCATATTACACACAGTATTTGGAGGCCACAGCATCAAATCGTAGTGGATGGCGTCCATTATTACGGTCTACGCAGCCTGCAACGTTCAGATTTGATCCGAGCAGAAAAAAACATTGTTTCTTACAGAACGGAGGACATTTGAACAATGCGGCCAATCAGTATTTATTGCTCACCTCTTTGGGCTCCTTAATTTGGGATCCCATAGTGGACAACACCTGAGGTTTATGCAATATACTGCGCTCCTAGGGCTCAGGCTCCGGAGTGAACACTTTATTGCAATGGCTGAGATTGGAGATAACTCAGATCCAGGGTGTTTAAAGGGAACCTGTCAGCAGTTTTTTCAGTATTGAAGCAAAAGTACCACCTTCTGCAGCTTCTGGGCTGTGTAGCGTCCCTGAGTACATCCTTACCCAGGGTGCAGGGCCTACCCCCCCTCCATGGTTCCAGGTTCCTAAGAAATCGGTGTCACTACCATCAGCACCACAAATCCCAATCAACACCTCACATCATGACCCGTCAGACACACCAGTGGGTTGGTCTAGCTGGAAAAGGGCCACCCACCTAGGGGTCAAGCAGACTGGTGAGAGGGAGGAAGCAGGAGAGTAGTGAGAGGAGCTGGGGACAGTGAGCTCCCGGGGAGCTGGACCGAGGTTGGTGGTCCGGGACCAGAGGAGTCGGGGACCGGTGGCAGTGACATTGGAAAGGGGTGCGACAGACATAGTCTAGGAGGACTGTCAACACCAGTAAGCCCAAAAGAAACTGACCGGTACCGAGCACGATGGGATACAGGACCCTAGGTCAGGATCCGATTCAACGTCCTGGCAATTAACCTGCATTGGAAGGAGACCTTCAGGGACCTTTGCACAGAGCTCAGAGATTGGGGGCATCAGCACAACGCGGGGGACAGGGTTTTCCAGCCAAAAAGCAGCCCACTGAAGTCCCAAGTGCCAGCACTCAAGAGCACAGCTACACTTCCCAAAGTGAGCGGGGCCCTCACAGCTTCAAGCCACGGGGCCACAAACAGACAATTAAATTGTGCACGGAGGTAGGCTCCGGATTGCCAAGTGACACCGGTGGGAGCGAACACCTGGACAGGCTCCCCGTAGTGACTGTGGCACACAGAGAACTTGGTTTACTTGCAGCGTGTGTGTCGCCTTTATAATCCTCATCCAGCACCACGACTACCCACAGTAAGTACCCTGCTCCCCCTGCACCCTGCGCTCCTAAACAACCACCAACACCCCTGAGTCCGGGGCCTTCCCTACCTCTGGAGGGACTAACATCAGGCTGCCTAACTCCACCTGCCCCGGTACTCCTTACAGCAGCGGCGGTACTCCCATTACCACAACCCACAGGTGGCGTCATGAACTTCTCCCCTGTAAATACCCCCTTTTCACGGATCAAAGTGTCCGCCAACCCGGGCCCGGACCCCTCGAGCCACCACGATCCCGGATCCGGGCAGCCTGACCAACACCGCCCGTACAGCTGCATTCTATGAAGGTGCACCTTGTGCCCTGACTCCCTTTGCAGACCCCATAAATAACTTTAGAAAATCTGACCACCACGTATGCAAATGACATGTTCTGGTCAGATGGGCGTGCTCGAATCCTGTCCCCCCCTCCTGCCGCTGTTTGCCATCCTCCTTTGATGATTGATGCGTCTGACACCTCTGTCATCATCCTCTTAGCTGAGCTGATTCTCGCGCCTGCGCAGTCATTCCTGGCTTACGCAGGTGCACTTCGCTGCGCCCCATTGCGGGCAGAGCCAAAAACATAGGTGCGCTTGCGTGAGCCAGTGAGCTCGCTCACAATTTCGCGCCTGCGCAGAGTGCTCCCAGACTTGCGCAAGCGCAGCTATGTTTTTGACTCTGCCCGCAATGGGGCAGAGCGAAGTGCGCCTGCGCAAGGCGGGAATGACACTGCACAGGCACATGATTTTGCCCAGCTACGTGGATGATGATGGAGGCGCCATCCACGTCAATAATCAAACGAGGACGTCGAAGAGCGGAAAAAGGAGGGGGACAGGAGGCCAAAAAAAGAATGCCAATCCGACCGGAATGGTTAATTTATATACGTGGCAGCAGATTTTATATAGGTATTTCTGGGGTCTGGAAGGGGAGTCAGGGGTTAAGGTGTACCTTCATAGAATGCAGCCCAGGAGCTGCAGAAGGGGAGACTTTTGGTAAAATACTGAAAACACTGGTGACACGTTCCCTTTAAACTGCCTGGATCTGAGTTATCTCCAATCTCAGCCATTGCATTCCCTTTAACCACTTTATATACAAAGGTTAATATCAAAGTAATGGACAACCAGTGAGTCAATAAGAAAAGGATCTTCGGCAGCATTCAAGTATCTGTAAACCAGTGGGAGACATCACCCCAGACAAATGGATACGCGGGAGGCTTATTTAGGAAAAGTCTGTGAATGTCCAGCAAAAAAGGAAAAAACAAAATAGATCTATTAAAATCCATATTTATTGGTATATCCTTAAAATATTAAGATGGGAAGTAGAGTGCGTTAGGACGATGGCCATTTCACGTCTTGAACACTCTTCAACGGGTCCCACCTACCAAAGTAGGTAATGGACAACCCCTTTAAGGCCCCCTTCACATGTCCGTGAAAATCACGCACGTTTCTCACAGACGTGTCAAAGATGCGTATTGCCCTCCGTGTGCCGTGTTTATGGCACACGTGTGTTTTCCGTGTGTTATCCGTGATAACACACGGAGAACGGGAACTTTTTGCTCACCTGTCCCTGGCGTTGCTGTCCGTGGTGCTGATCTTCGGTCTCCGGTCCTGCCGACTCCCCGCTGCTGCTGCTTCCGGCCCATAGTGGAGTGAATATTCATGAGCATAATGAGCGGCGGTCGGAAGCAAGTAACAGCAGCGGCAGAGACAGCAGGGATGGAGAAGGTGAGTATAGAAATTCTTTTTATTTCACAGACACGTGTGTTTTCTCCGGTGTGTGTCACACGGATCACATCCATGCGGTCTGTGTGACTCCCATGATGCCAGAGAAAAACGGACATGTCTACGTGTGGAGCACACGGGCACACGCATGCTCCACACGTACACACGGTCCATGGCAAAACACACACGTGTGCACAGACCCATTGATTTTATTGGGTCTACGTGTGCCCGTGTCTCCGGCACGTAAGGAAACGGACCAAACACGTACCGGCGACACGGACGTGTGAAGGGGGCCTAAGGCTGTATTTTTTTATGCATTTTTTTGGTGCAGGTTGTGGCCCAAATCTGCATGGTCTATCCTTACACCAGCAAAGTCATTGAGAGTTCAGAAGTCTCGTGCACACGTTGCTTGTTTTTTCCTTGCAGATTTGGTGCTGGAAAACTATCTACAACATGTCAACAGTTGGTGCCTTTTTTCCTGCTTTTTTTTAGCCCTTCCACCAAAACATATGCTTTTCTAGGTGCATTTTTTGGTGCATTTTTCTGTGAGAAGGTGCAGATTTCATGCAGATAATTTCTGCACCAAATCTGCAGCGTGCGCACATACAGTAGCCTAATAGTCCAATATAGCCAATAGAGTACCCGGATTGCACACCCTTACCTAAAGGCCCCGTTACACGAGACGATATATCGGGCGATCTCATGAGCGATGTGACACGCCCAGATCCGGTATCGTTCATAGGTTGTTTATTTGCTGTCACACGTAACGATCTCAAAATCGACACATCAGCAATCAACGATATATTGTTGGACCCAGGTGGTCGTTTGAATGTTGTTCGTCGTTGGCAGGATGTCAAACGCAATATGTCGGCTGCATCCCCAAAAGCGAACAAATTTTTAAAAATGAACGACGTGTCAACGATCCACGATTTTCATCCTATTTGCGATCGTTCAGAGTCGCTCGTAGGTGTCACACGCAACGACGTCGCGAACGATGCCGGATGTGCGTCACGGAATCCGTGACCCCGACGACATATCGCTAGATATATCGTCTCGTGTAACGGGGCCTTTAGATATGTTGCCATTATTATATACAGAGGATGGAACGAAAAAGTATACTGCAATTTCTTTTTTATAATGATGGAAATACAGTTGTGTATATATAGTGCAGCCATATGACGGAGGACGTCAAATGTGCATGCCGAATATATGCATTGCAAATAATGTGAATGGCGTGTTACTGTGACCTGCTGGATAGTAATGTCCTTCGATGGCAGTCAGAGGCAGTGGTCTGCATGGTGTTGGGGTTTCCCCCCATTATCCCCTTCCTCTCCCCCAGCTGCTTGCTCCCTGGGTATTGCCGCATTACTCACACCCTCCCGTTGGTCTCTGTCTCATGACTCCAGCTCATTTGATCAGTTCTCACAGACTATCGTGGTGATGTTGGACTATTGCTGGTTAACCAGTGGATGCTCACTTCTACTTTTTGCAGTGAGTGTACTGGACCAGTTTCTAGTAAGGAATTTACATAACAAAAGAAGGTATCGATGTAGTCGTTCATCTTGTCCCTTTTATGCACGAGCTCCTAGACTTCGCTGTCCTGGAATTGAGAGTAATGGTAACCAGACATGGGACCGTGAGCGTGCATTGTGCCGCTGACGGTGAAGGGAGGTGCCAGCTCCAGGTCCATGGACTTCAGCTGTCTGCAGTGGAAAGGACACAAGCATTAATATTAATAAAACTATAATTTTGTAAAAACAGAATAAATGTTATTTACTTATTTAATGCAAAAAATGTAGTCCGGCTCCCGATCCTCCCAAACCGCACCCATAGAGCCATAATCCAGAATTACAACTTTGATGTCCCATAAAGTTATTGACGTGACCGCAAAAACAAATTTTATTGCCATCACCAAGTATATACACATTTTCCCAGACTTGTCCACCAGGACCTGCCCGGCCTCATACTCCCTACTCACACCCTCCTTGAGCAAGATTGACATTCTCCACACTGCCCAGATCATCTCGGAGGTGATCGAGATCTTGCGCATGCACAAGGGTAGGATATATCCTGGGTAGGATATGAGTCTACTGTGCCTTCTTGGGTATGTGTAATATGCCAATGAAGCCTGGGAGAGTACACGTCCATTCACTGGCCATGGCGCAGGAGGAATGAAGTAATGCGCAAGCGCAAGAATTCAATTGCCTGAGAGATTATATGGGGAGTGTGGAGAATGTCTATCTGTCACGGTCATCTCCCTGTCACAGTCATCTCCCTGTCACTGTCATGGTCATTTCCCTGTCTTTTAGAGACTAGTGACAGCTTTAGGACTGGAGCCTCTCATCTCTATCTGGGACTCAACATTTAAATGTTGTTTTGCTTCTCTTGGTGCTGAAACAGTTAATATCAGTTTTGCTGCTAGCAGTTTACCAGCAGTGCATGTCAGCTGCAGCTGATTGTGTTTAAGTAGCTAGGTTTCCCAGCAATCTTTGCTGATTATACAATTTGTATTCTGGCCGCCTTGGTGGAAGGAGCTGCTGTGGATTTGTCCTGAAGTCGTATCTTCTCCATTTATGTTAATATTCCCCTGTCTGTCTCTCCTACTCTCATGTTGTATTAGTGCAGCGGTGTGTCTAGTGAACCATGATTCAGAACTTTCTGTCATGCGCACCCTGAAGCTGGGAG
Source organism: Anomaloglossus baeobatrachus (assembly GCF_048569485.1). NCBI lineage: Eukaryota > Metazoa > Chordata > Amphibia > Anura > Aromobatidae > Anomaloglossus > Anomaloglossus baeobatrachus. The sequence continues at coordinate 170,249,410 of NC_134363.1, read as the reverse complement.
TACGAGTCCCAGTTTCAAACTCATGTGGTGCGCATGACCGAAAGTCTGGGATCATACATACTGAGTAGAAATCCAGGACTCGGACATGATGGCAGCAGAGAGGTGAGTGTGACCACTTTCTGATGCTGCGCATTCATTAGCACGTTAGCACGCCCACAGGAGCATACTAACATGCTAAGGGGGCCTACTAGCCAGGGGAAGTAACGCCCTTGTGACTAGTCATTGGGATCATTAGCATATCATAAAGGATCTTTAGAAATACTTTTTCTAACGGTCTCTATCTATACAGGGATTAGCAATATGCACCTAGAATTGTTCGTGGTCCTGGGTGCATGTTGCACCTGACAGGTTCCCTTTAACTGTTCATAATAACAGTATTTTGTCCAGGGGTGCCCAAACTTTTACATGTCCCTACAGCTGTCATAATTAAGTTTCACTTTATAGAAATCAGCCCTAGAGAGTTTTGGCCGTCGCCTCACTTACCGAATGTTGTACAGATTGAAGACAAAACTTGTCTCTAGAAATGAAAGCAGAAATGAAATTATTATTTATGTTGTTTAACCTTTAAACATACAGCACGGAGGGTGATAATGGCGCCATGAGAGCGAGATATCATACAAGACATAAAACCGCTTAACAACAAATGCGTTACCCCTACTTACCCCGTCCCACCCCAGCGCTGTTCCTGGTTGTTCAGGACATAGCTGGAACACGAGTACAGACTGATGTAGTTACCAGCCCCAAAAATCCTACTAGGGCTTATTTTCAGGGAAACAGGGTGAGTTTAGCATGACCACTGAAACCAGTGATTGGCTGCAGCGGTCACATGCTGCATTCATAATATCATTGCTTCAAGGCTGGGGGCACCAGCAGAAAGGCATCACTAGATGGTGGCTCTTACACATTTTGTTATTTTTAGGGTTATTTCTAGAAGCTGCCTATTAAGTTAAAAATTAACCTGGAAAACTCCATTAAGAACCAATGTATTATGTATTATAGGAGCAGTAATGGAGGTGAATTCTACATTGTTGACTGTATTGACAAAGAGAGTGTGTCATATTGCTCTTCATCTGTGTCATGATCCAGGACCGGTATTCCCCGCTCCAGAGTTTCCCAGACCCGGCCTGGTCATGTCAGGGGTTAACTCCAGCCTTGCTCCGGTTTCAGGAGACTCTATATCTGGGTGCTGCACCAGCATTTCAGTGCTGGTTATAGTTTTGCTCTGCAGCCTGTGACTGTCTCTGGTGAGATTTCCTAGTTACCGTGCACTGACCTGTACCCTCCGCCATTTGTCCATCTGTCCCAGTCTCTGACTTCCTGTTCCTGTCAGTTGTTTACCCATCCTGGTTCATCCTCTAACAATGTTTGTCTCCTCACCCTCCGGTCTTGTCTTCTGGTTCCTGTGCCCTTTGAGTTCCCATTTTCATACCTGATTTCCCAGCATCTGACCTCGGTTCTGTTTTCTGACCTGATCTTGATCCTCCCTCTGCACTAACTTGACTTCCCGGCCAGACCCTGACTGCTTAACTACTCTATTGCCCCCTGGTGGTTTGCCTGTGACCTGCCTTCTAAAGTTACTCTGCTGCACTTCGGCCTTCGTTCTGTGACAGTGTTACTTTGATTCTCTTTCACTACACTGCTGCCACCTAGTGGGGAATACGCTGTACTGCTTCTTACCAGCCCTTTGTACAGTGTGACAATTTGGTTTTGTTTCTAGTGTCACGCCATTGTATTATTACTATATTATAGGTAGGACATGGTCGCGTTTACCACCACCCCTATAGTATTATGCTGTCTCCCTGCAAAGAACGAGTTTTATATTAAGCAAATTACCAATGTCATTGTGTGACGCCCTGGACTATCAGGTCGTCACAGGGTATTGTGCAATCTGCCCTTCTGTGCAATATCCACCTCCTCCTTGGTTATGGGTCCCCAACTACATGGTGTTGCCAACAACAGCTAGTAAAATCCTAGGTACACTCTGCACCACACCCACCAGACACATTAGTGGACGGCCTGAGTGGAATAGGGTCGCCAACTTGGGGGGTTGTAGGGGAAGTCAGGAATGTCAGGAGTCAGTCAGAGAAAGGGAGAGTAAAGTGTAGGAAGTGAAGGATAGAGGAGGTCAGGAGCCGGGCTCCTTGGAAGCAACTAGGTAGCAGACGGTGGTCTGGGCCTAGTAGGAGCTGGACCCCTGGTCGCAGGGGATCGTGACAAGGGGCACGGAACTGTCGAGGAGGACAGCCAGCGGCCATGTACCATCACCGGGCTGGGACCAGGGCATGACGGGGTACGTGGACCCTAGGTCAGGGAGTAGTTTCAGGCAACCTGACAATTTACCCGACGAGAATGGAGCCTTCAAGATCCGCTCTCCACCCGCTCCAGAATAGTGGTACTAGCGCAACGAGGAGGATAGGACTTTCCACTAAAACAGTCCAGAAAATGCCAAGCATGAACCCTGAAAGCAAGCTCCCACAGTTAGCCACACTGGGGAGCGGGACCCGACTAGTTCTGCACTACCGGGACCAACTGACAAGTGAACTTAGTGCCAGGAGGAAGGTCACGGATCACCAGGCAGCACCATTGGGGACGGGACCCGAACTAGCTCCCCTTAGTGGCAGCGGTGTCCAGAACTTTGGTTTATCCAGTTGTCAGTGTCAGCTTTATGGACTGAGTGAGTATGCAAGTGATCCCTTCACTCCCCAATATCACTCCCCGAACACCATCACCGAGTCCCGGGGCATTCCCCCTACCCGTGGAGGGTCCCAACAGCTGGCTGCCCCACTCCATCGCACCCGGGTACTTCCAACTGCAGCGGTGGTACTCCACTTTACCACACACCACGGGTGGCATCACGAACTCTAAACACCATCCCTTGTAAATACCCCCTTTCATTTGAGTGGCCGCACGACCCCCGGGTCCGGAGCAACCGCGGATCCGGATCCGAGCAGCCCGGCTGCTGGTACTGGGGTGGCACAAATGAATGTTAGAATGTATGCAAGAAGCGGCTAGCAAAATGCGGTTTCTGGATGTAGCAGAGCCAGGATTGTGTAGAGGCCAGCACCACCTACAATTGAGGCCCAACAACGTAAAGAATATGTCCAAAAAATGAGAAGAAAAAGAGTGGCACTCACCGTAGCATAAAATCCAAACTTATTTCAATACATGCAACCATTTTGCGCACTCCACGCTTCTACATATTCTTAGGCCTTAAGGACCTGTAGAAGCGCAGAGTGTGAGAAACGGCCATCGTCCTCTGGAGAGCCTACATCCGGCCTCTGATCCACATGTTTTTACACATGTATTGAAATAAATTTGGATTTTACGCTATGGTGAGTGCCACTCTTTATCTTCTCCTTTTCTCGACTTATGCTTGGACTTTTCACTAGTTTAGAGTGAGCACCACCTTAGAGCATTACCTAGGAGTATTCGATTCCACCCACGGCGCAGGAACAGGTATCACCAGGGGTGAGGAACCGCTCCTGTGTTTTTGCTTAATGTAAAGAATATGTTTAAATAATGTTTAATGTGCTGCAACTGTATTAATAATGGATTAGCTAGAGTATGGGTTTCAGTAGGCATAAACAATGTTGGACACTTCCTGGTGTGGAGGAAGATCAGAGTGAGGAGGGAAGGAGTCACAGATGGCCAGTGGGTTGCTTAGAGTGACGGGCTTGGTGAGGAGTCAGTTCTGCATGAGGGTTCAAGGACTGAGAGCTGGTCAGGGAACCCAGAGGTTTCCTCATAAGGTCCGGAGCCTACAGCTCACCCCGACGGGCTTACAGAGTTGAGCAACCAGAGAGCCGTTGGGACAGAGAAGAGGATAGCAGTGATAATGGTGGGGGAAAGGACATTTCCTGTGCCCAGCAGCTTGTGGACTAGTTCCAAGATAGTGTGGGATAGGCCGAGAGAGTGTACCCCAAAGAACAAATACAGAAGAACTGTAGGAGTGAGGCCAAGTCTGTCATAATGGTGAGAAGTGAATGGTGAAATAAACTATGTTTGCCTAAAGAACTCCTGTGTCAAGTGGTTTACTACTGCGTCTATGACGGTGACCGGCTGCGGGGTGATGGACACCACCCTGAAGAGAACAGTAAGTGTCAATCACCCCACCCGAAGTGATCCACACACACTGACTCTTTCTGGTGTAGGAGTTCGGGGCCCCCACGGCCCAGCGTCCGTACCTTCCCCCAATATTACCTAGGGCCCTCATTTACAGCTATGAACATCTCGCCTGACTCCCTGGGGGGCCACATGTGGCTCCAGAGTCATTGGCTGGAGATTACTCTAATGATTTGTGAGCTACGATTACTTCTCCTTTATGAAAAAAAAGAGGAAAAATCACCCAAAAATAACCCAGCTGTTCCCGTCCTATAATTAATGAATCCTAAGGTCGAATAGCTGCACAGGAAGTAACGTAATCCTAATCCTAAATAAAACATTGTCCATTATCGCTTCTACTTAAAGGGGTATTCCGTTTTTAGCAAAAAGAAAATATTAATATTTTTTGCATCATGAAATGTGATATAATTTTAGAAAACATTCTTCGCTCAATACTTTTCAAGATCTCTGCTTGTGGTTGCGCAATAGAACATTTTATTGCTTGGTACCAAGGGATAAAAATCCGTTTAGGTCGTAAATAACGGGGACACATCTTGTTACAAGATAGAGCACTGATAAGGGGCCGATGAAGGCTGTTTAGTGAAGGGGTTAAGGTCCATCTAGATGGGACAATAACTGGAGAATGAGCGTTCATGGAGACTCATTCTGTGTAAATTCACCATTAAAGGGAACCTGTCACCAGGTTTTTCCGTAATAAGTTGCAGCCACCACCAGTGAGCTCCTATGTACAGCATTCCAGCATACTGTATATAAGAGCCCAGGCCGCTCTGTATAACGTAAAAAAAGACATTCATAATACTCAGCTAAGGGGCGGTCCGGTCCGATGGGTGTCGCTGGTCTCGGTCTGGTTCCCCTCCATCTTGTGCGATCACCGTCCTCCTGTCCAGCCCCGTGTGCATGACGTGTCCTACATCATCCACACAGAGACCTCCATTGCACTTCTGCGCATGCGCACTATGATCTGCCCAGATGAGGGCAGAGCAAAGTACTGTAATGTGCAGGTGCGAGGAAAGGTCAAAAACCGCCCGCGCATGCGCATTACAATACTTTGATCTGCCCTTAACGAGGCAGATCACAGTGTGCATGCGCAGGACCGCAATGAGGATACTGCGTGGATGACGTAGGACATGTCACACACACGGGGATGGGCAGGAGGACGGAGATCTCACAAGATGGAGGAGGCGCCAGACAGAGACCATCAACACCCATTGCACCGGAACGTCCCCTAGGTGAGTATAATGAAACTGTTTTTTAGGATATACAGATCGGTCTGGGCTCTTGTATACGGTATTTTAGAATGCTGTATATGGTGGCCACAAGTTATAAGGGAAAAACCTGGTGACAGGTTCCCTTTAAATGACAGACGATCGGCAGCCATTTATGTCAATTGTAGGTTCGACTAAATGTTCCCTTAAAATTCCCTGTGAGAGCAACACTTGTTGCCCAAATTCCTGCTGTTTTCCCCCATAGCAACCAATCACATTGCAGCTTTAATCTTACCTGAACTGTTTATAAGATGAAAGCTGAGCTCTGATTGGTTGCTATGGGCAACACAGTTGTGATAAATGAGGCCTACTGAAACAATTATACTCACCGTACTCACCATAGCAACAACGTCCGCTCTGATACCAGCGAATGAGGATGTACAGGGCTGTGGCTCCGAGCATCACTGTTAAACTACTGCCCAACACGACACCGAGAGCATCCACCATGACTGCGGGAGAGAAGGGAGAAAGTAATCACTATATGAGCATGTCAGGCAACCTCACAGGCATAAACTGAAGCTCCCGGGCCTCCAAACAAAAGCTATAACAAGGCCCACAGTTACCATGTGCCATTTATAATGCCCGTACATTTAGGCCTCTCGCGAGCCCTGGTGCTGCTCTTACCATTACATCCCTACAGTCAGGGACGCCTCCATGTTCATGCGGGACACCTCTTTCCTTTGCATTTCTCCTCGTTATTTGTTTATGTTTATCAATTAACAAAATGCAAAGTGAAGATCAATATTTTGTGACCCACTCTTTGCCTTCATCAGTTCTAAGGACACGTGTACTTGAACACAGTTTTTGAAGGAACTTGGCAGGAAGGTTGTTCCAAACATCTAGGAGAACCGACCACAGATCTTCTGTGGGTTTATCCAGATCCTTCTCCTTCGTCATGTAATCTCAGACAGACTCAATGATGTTGAGATCAGGGCTCTGTGGGGGTCGGATCATCATTTCCAGAACTCCTTAATCTTCTTTACCCTGAAGTTGACGGCCATGCTGAACTCAATGTGTTTGCCCTCATCAGATCACAGACGTTACCCTAAAGCGGTAGTGTAGCTGCCGCAAATGTAGTGGGTGAGGTTGCTTCAGGCCTCGAGATCTCAGAATTATCACTACTAAGTGGTGGCGTTAGAGGTGGACAAACTGGGCAACTGTCTAGGTCCCCCCACTCTCTGAGGGGCCCTCAGCGCTTAAAGCACAAACTGCAGTGATTAATCAAGTTCTGTATTATCGCTGCAGTTTCCGAGGTTATGACTGCAGAGAGACCTTTGGGTACATCATGGTCATGTGACCATGATTAGAGATGAGCGAAGCCGAGGTTCAGTGTTTAGTGTTCATACCAAACTCAGACTTAATAAAAAAAAAACAAAGTTTGAGTATTTTACGTAGCAAAACCATAAGCAACTGTAATGGATGTGTCACAGATGACAGTCATGTGGTTTCTGGCCATAGAAGGTCACAGCGTTTGGCTGCGCAGAATGCTCCCTGACTTTTCATTGTTCCTGCTGTCAGTATTCATTGGTATAGGTAGCTTTCCTGCTGGATTCATCTCTCACCCTTTTGGGCCCAGCAGGAGCTCGACTTCCACCCAGCTGCTGATCATCCTTCTGTGAGGAGCAAAAGACAGGAAGTAGGAAGGAGAGAGAGAGGGATATTGAGAGAGACCCAGAAGTGTGGTGGCTGCCTTTCCCTGCGATGGTTTGAAATCTCTGGACTGCTGGAGACAGCCTGCTGATCGCTGTGCAAAGAGAGGCCACACAGCTAAGTGCCTATGTCCATAGACTGTTGCCAGGAAGAGAGAAACCTGTGATTGGAGCGGTTTCCCTGGTCATCTGAGACCTTCCTAGTAGACTGTGACTTGAGTCTGAGGAGAACTGTTCCCATGATTGTCGATGCCAGAGAGAACTGCTACGGAGCTGGTCTGGTGCCAAACCACTACTGAGTCAGTGTGCACACTTGTCCGCAAAAACAAAAAGATATAGGCCAGGCCTGAGCTCAGGACTCACTGTTACACTGTATTTATCCAGGAAGATCTCCGGGCAACAAAAGGGTATCCGCTCCATGTCCGGCTCCACAACAGTTCTCTATGGCACAGCAATCACGGGGACAGAACACTTCAGGGCTTCGCTCTGTAGCAGTTCTCTCTGGCACTGACAATCACGGGGACAGTTCTCATCAGGCTCAAGTCACAGTCTCCTAGGAAGGCCTCAGATGACCAGGGAAACCGCTCCAATCACAGGTGTCTCTCTTCCTGGCAACAGTCTATGGACGTAGGCACTTAGCTGTGTGGCCTCTCTTTGCACAGTGATCAGCAGGCAGTCTCCATCAGTCCAAGGATTTCAAACCATTGCAGGCATCGCACTATTTGGACAATCCTTTCTCATTCCCCATGTTCGCCCCCATGTAGCTCTACACCTTGCTTCATACATGTAGTGTGCAAAGGGCCAAGTTGACCCAGAGGGCCCCAGCACTCGCCTGGGTTCGCCGGTCGCTCGCCATATTTATAACTACCCTGATAAATGTGCAGACATGCTGCTGTAAGTAACCTGATACCCAACATGTAGCGGTCATTTGCACATGTTAGTGAGGATGTTATGACTTATTGTCAATTTGCCATAAAGCCGTCATATGCTGTACATATTTCGGAGGAAACAGGAAGAAGAGTCGTTTTCATCATTATTAAGTTGTCACAGTCATCAGGAAGCACTTTGTGATATTGTCTTAGTTCAGATTCTGCTCCCATGGGCCGATCTTAGGAACTAATTAATATAAAGAGTGCTGAGCTCTCTGTGGCTATGGATATACAGCAGACAGACGTTCTACAGTCATATGAAAAGTTTGGGCACCCCTATTAATGATAACCTTTTTTCTTTATAACAATTTGGGTTTTTGCAGCAGCTATTTCAGTTTCATATATCTAATAACTGATGGACTGAGTAATATTTCTGGATTTAAATGAGGTTTATTGTAGTAACAGAAAATGTGCAATCCGCATTTAAACAAAATTTGACCGGTGCAAAAGTATGGGCACCCTTATCAATTTCTTGATTTGAACACTCCTAACTACTTTTTACTGACTTACTAAAGCACTAAATTGGTTTTGCAACATCATTGAGCTTTGAACTTCATAAGCAGGTGTATCCAATCATGAGAAAAGGTATTTAAGGTGGCCACTTGCAAGTTGTTCTCCTATTTGAATCTCCTATGAAGAGTGGCATCATGGGCTCCTCAAAACAACTCTCAAATGATCTGAAAACAAAGATTATTCCACATAGTTGTTCAGGGGAAGGATACAAAAAGTTGTCTCAGAGATTTAAACTGTCAGTTTCCACTGTGAGGAACATAGTAAGGAAATGGAAGAACACAGGTACAGTTCTTGTTAAGCCCAGAAGTGGCAGGCCAAGAAAAATATCAGAAAGGCAGAGAAAAAGAATGGTGAGAACAGTCAAGGACAATCCACAGACCACCTCCAAAGACCTGCAGCATCATCTTGCTGCAGATGGTGTCAATGTGCATCAGTCAACAATACAGCGCACGTTGCACAAGGAGAATCTGTATGGGTGAGTGATGCGAAAGAAGCCGTTTCTGCAAGTTCGCCACAAACAGAGTCGCCTGAGGTATGCAAAAGAACATTTGGACAAGCCAGTTACATTTTGGAAGAAGGTCCTGTGGACTGATGAAACAAAGATTGAGTTGTTTGGTCACACAAAAAGGCGTTATGCATGGAGGCAAAAAACCACGGCATTCCAAGAAAAGCACTTGCTACCCACAGAAAAATTTGGTGGAGGTTCCATCATGCTTTGGGGCTGTGTGGCTGTAACGGGGTGCCAGGGGTGCCTCCGGCCTTGTAGTCGTGGCCCTTGCTGTCAGGCTTACCCCTGGTTCCGCCGTCACTTTGGGGACAGGAGAAGTCGTGGTGGGGCAGAGTGTGGTTGTGCAGTTGTCGGACGTCGTACAAACAGTCTTCAGGCAGGATGTAGTGAAAACCAAAGACATTTTTTATTCTTGCACTCTCCTTCACAATCCGGCAGTTGTAGATGACACTTCTTGGAGCTGGGGGACAACCTGTCCTAACGTACCCTCCCGTGGGGATGTGCCCTGGTTAATCTGCTTCGCCGGGCTCCCACTTCGGCTACACACACACCGGACCCACACCGGTAGCTTCGCTCTCTGAGGTTCCGTTCACTCCCGTTCTCTCCGGCGCCCCCTATGGATTCAGCTCCCACACTCTGCCCCTTGGTGTTCACTCTCTCACGTCCCGGATCCAACTGCCTCCCACACACACACACTTCTCCTCCCTCCCCCTGGTTTCTGCCGGCTCCTCCTTCCACTGTGGTGACAGCCGTCCCACCCGGCCACTAGGGGGTGCCCAAACATAATGCACATGCAAATAAAACATTTTTATTAACAACATTTCCGGGTTAACTATGCTCCCTTTGTAGGGGGTCTGCCCACCCACTACATACCTCCCCTCTTAAAACCCGAGCCTCCCGGCAAGGCTCCCATCTAAAAATCACATTTTTTTAAAACTAAGCAAAACATGTTCAATAAACTGCGAACCTGTCCACAGGAGGGTGCCCAAAAGAGGGTGCACCAGTCCAGCGCCCGGAGTTCCTCCTTGAAGCTCCCGGTCTTGGTCGTGCCCGGAGGCTTGGCAGCGCTCCCGGTCTTTAGGTGGTAAACGGCAGGAACACAAAGACTTCTTCTGCTCAGTGACGCGGAGGAGCCCCTGGCTCAGTCCAGCAGCGGACTCTCTCCGGGCTCAATCACTTGAACGTTGCTAAACTGTAACTTCAAACAATACCGGTCTTCAAATAAGCCGGTCAGGATGCTTTACTCCGGGTGCAAAGCCCGCTTCCATTCAGCTCTCTGAGCTCTGACGTAGTCCGACAAAGACTGTCCGGGCTGTCGACGCAGCCTCTAAAAGGGCTCGTAGGCGACGGCGGGCTTCGGTGCCGTGGTCTCTTCAGTCCCCGACGGGGGTGATGGGGTTGCTACCCGAGGCGGCTGAGGTACATCCAGGACGATTACCGGATGGGTGTTGATGTTCTGGCTAATGGCCAGCACCGCCGGGGTTCCCTTCTCCGAGTCGGTGGTCGGTCCGGGCATCACTTCCGGAGCTACGGCTAAGGTGCGTCTTGGATGGGAGGATTCAGCCAGTACCGGTCTTGGCTGCGCCCGCCGCCGGCATTGGTGTTCCTCCCACTCCAATTCTTGCTGCCATTGAACAGCTTCTTGTGAGGTGGGCATTCGGGTTACGCTAACTGCGAAGAGGCCTCGGCATCCCACCTCTGGTATGAACCGGACTTTTTCCTCCGGATATAGCGTGTGTAGGCGCTGAGGTAAGCCTTCGACATCCAGATGCACTCGATTGTAGAAATAATCATCGCCGGTTGTCTCCTCTCGGATGAAGCCGTAGCCCTCTTGCTGGTTGAACTTCACCACGATTCCCGTGGTGAACTGTAGCTCAAACTCTTCACCCCGGGGGACCGGCCATCATCTCCCGGGCCACAGTCTCAGCGAGCAGTCTCTCCTGTACGGGGTCCGGTTCTGGGGACGGTGCCTTTCTTTGAGGTAGGGGAGACGGCTGCACCGGGTCCCAGAAGAAGCCCCAGCTATCTCTTTCCAGCTTCCGGGTAGGTGAATCTTCCGGAGCTTGTGTGGGAACAGGTGTCGACGGTCCCACCGCGACGGGCGGGGGTGTCTCCAGGTCTGGGTATGGGATTCCCAGGGGCCGATTCCCCGACGGCAGCGGAGTGGTATATGTCGCCCGGACCTCTGTCATGGTCCCTCCGGTCACGGCGTCCCACGTGGTGACCCAGGTCACTTTGGTCGGGCGCCCTTGTCCTCCTGGTACAGCCGGTATCTCGAAAGGTAACACTTCCGCAGCTGCAGCCGCAGACTGCTTGGGACGTCCTCGGCCCAGGTGGGTGAGTGCCATCGCAGTCTCCATCTCTCGTTGCTGCCTGGAGGTCTCCATCTCATTAACACTCTGTAGCTCTGGCAATGGCGGCGAGGTCGGT